>NC_051231.1:67500-150000 GCF_015220715.1 Pygocentrus nattereri
GATTAAAGTGCACTACTTGTGGATGCACACTCACTGTCTGGGATGTTTTGAGAATTTGCTGCCATGTGAAATGTGATGCTGATGGGGGTCATTTTCACAGTATTGTAAGGAAAACCTTGATCTATTTCTATGTGGCCAATTTACTGCAGCTTTTTCATTTTATTTATACACCGGTCAGCCATAACATTATGACCACCTCCTTGTTTCTACACTCACTGTCCATCTGATCAGCTCCACTTACTGTACAGCTGCACTCTGTAGTTCTACAGTTACAGACTGTAGTCCATCTGTTTCTCTGATACTCTGTTACCCTGTTCTTCAGTGGTCAGGACCCCCATGGACCCTCACTGTCCACTCACTGTCCACTCTATTAGACACTCCTACCTTGTCAGTCCACCTTGTAGATGTAAGGTCAGAGACGACAGCTCATCTGCTGCTGCACAGTTTGTGTTGTTCATCCTCTAGTCCTTCATCGCTGCCCACAGGACGCTGCCGGCTGGATATTTTTGGTTGGTGGGCTATTTTCAGTCCAGCAACGACACTGAGGTGTTTAAAAACTCCTGATCCACTTGTACCAGCACAACACACACTAACACACCACCACCACGTCAGTGTTACTGCAGCGCTGAGAATGACCCACCACCCAAATAGTACCTGCTCTGTGAGGGTCCATGGGGGTCCTGACCACTGAAGAACAGGGTAACAGAGTATCAGAGAAACAGATGGACTACAGTCTGTAACTGTAGAACTACAGAGTGCAGCTATACGGTCAGTGGAGCTGATAAAGTGGACAGTGAGTGTAGAAACAAGGAGGTGGTCAGAATGTTACGCCTGAAATTATGCAGAAATTTTTGCATTGCCATCAAAATTACTCCCTTAAGTGACACACAATTCCCCAGACTTTGCTCTGATGACTCTTGTGTTGACTCTTAAAGTGACAGTTTGATGTAAAATCTAATCTACAGTTTTTCTCTTGATCCATAATGTAGTCGATCATTCAAGACGTTCAGAATTCTGCAGTACAGATCCAAGGCTTTATTTACATCTTGGGTTAACATGAGTCTTGGGGAGCCGATCATAAGTGTGCAGTGCGTCTTGACCACGTAACAGTTATAGTGTGAATGCTTAAGTGCTCTGATGCATCCCTGGCATAGGGGTGGGCAACACTAAATATGTGTTGAATGAATGGCTACATGTGGGATAAGGGTAAACTGTATAAATGAGATTTTTTGCCAGTTTATCACTTTATGGGAGTGCATATGTGTGGTGTTTTTGCTCTGATTTCTCACTCTCTCTCCTTTTATGTGTCCAGTTTGATATGCTGGAGATGGACCGTCTTGAGAGGCAGCTGGTGAACCTGCCCCTCCTGCAGGACCCCTCATCCTACATCCCTGACACTGTCGACCTGACAGAGGATGCACTGGCCAGAGAATACTGGCTTTACTGTTTTGAGGAAGCACTGGATGGGGTAAGCCTCTCTGTAGCTTTTACAGACAGTCTAATTGGATGCCCTGACCCACATAGTGACTTTAACTTTAACATAGAATTGTTGTATTTTGATATGGATTTGATATGTATTTATAATAATAATGACAGAAGTTTATTTATACTCGCTATTCAGGTTGCTTGCAATCATCAGATTTAACCACTCAGGCAGAGGTCCGAAGCGTGCTCTCCAGTTACAAAATACAGGGTGATTCAAAATGATTGATTTCACTGTAAATCATCACAGATCAGTGCAGTGAGCTGTAAACGGTTTAAATGAGTGTAAAGTTTATTATGTAGTTCTACAAGGTCTCAGTCTGAACCTCCTCCAGCTGGACGGACGACATCAACACCACAGTCAAACTCATCCCAGACTGGACTGAGTGTGACGAGCGTCGCTGCTCTCACGGCTCTTTCAGTGGGATTTCGGAGATCATCCAGTGCTGTGGAACCAGCGCCGAACGCTCTGAGCTGCTGGAGCTTCACTGCTGATGAAAATCCCGCTGCCCAGTTCTGACGGATTCACTCTGATTGACGCGGAGAGCGCAGAACGTTCTGCTCAGGGGTCTCAGCTCCTCTCAGACTGAAGGAGCCGGTCAGAAACTCTATCACCCCCTCTTACAGTTGGAGTGTGATTGGTTCCTCGGCGCCTCACGGCTGTAAAAATATGGGGCTTTGAAATCGGAGGAATCTTTTTGAATCACCTTGTATTCTTCCACACATACATTTCCATCATAGAAGTCTCCCAATCACCAAAACTTACATAGTGCAGCTTTAAAGTGCTAATATCAACAGTAGGTAAACCAATAATAATAAACTAAAATGTGCAAAGGAACGAGTCAATATAAGATGAGTGTTAAAAATAGAGAGAGATGTACAGCTGCACAGTTGCTGGTGGAGACTGCTGCAAACTTTGGGCCTGCAACATCTAGTGCCCCATCACCTTGTGTGTGTAGTTTCTCAACCTGTGGTCCGAAGACCGCCAGTGGTTCATGAAGCACCCTCTACTGGTCTGCAGGCCTGTATTCAGGCAGAGGCAGTAGTTTGTAACGGGCCGGTAGAGACGTATAAATGAAAACATCGCAGTCTCTGGATAATTAAACATCATCAGTTTGAGACAACGTAGCCGTGGGGAGCAGTGCAGACAGTTGGCTAGAGATGGAGAGGATCCTCAGGGTGTTTCTCTTACCTTGTTCGGAGCAGACCTGTCAAACTTTTTGAGCTGTATTCATGTCTGTGTCAAACAGCTGAACCAGCACAGCAAACCCTGCGGGTCTCAGCCCGCTTCCAGCCGAGCCCTGTTGAGTTTACTGCTGGTGGGACACATTTTATGATGAAATGAGGGAAATTATTCAAATTAGCTTTCCTCTTCTTTTAGCAGCATATTGGCGCTGTACTGTCAGCATAAGCTGCCTATTTTCACCTCAGACTCTAATTACCCTCATATCATTCCTGCAGTTTGAGCTGCAGCTGATTAAAACGACAGACAAGCCTTAAAACAATAGCACAGATCTGTGTTTGATTCCTGGTTTATCAATTTGAGTTTAACTCATGTCAAAGAAGCAGATTTCAAGTAATGTTTGTCATTATTGTTGATTGTGATGATGCTAATCCAAAAACACAGTGAGTTCAACACTACAGAGATGTCTCCAGACCAAACAGTGACTCCTGTGGGAGCCACAAGAGTTTTTGCAATGAAAATGCAAAGGACTGCAGCTCCAAATCACAGTCCACTCTATATCTACCTTTTCTTCTTTTCCCCCCTTTTTTGACATCTCTGCAAACATGTCGCTGCTGTTAGAAGAAAACCTTGTATCTCCATTTTTGCCCATTTTTTTTTTTTTTTAGTTTTTGACATAATTTACATTGTGTGTTCTTTACATCGTGTGTAAATTTTATGAAGAATGGACCAAAAGAAACGACTGACTTGGGAAAAATTCTGGTTCCATTGACTTCCATTAAAAGTAACATGTTTTTTCCTTCTCCTGTAAAGTTGCTATTTTGGAGGTATGAGGTTTTGTTCCGACAACAGCGATATCTTTTTTTAACGTTATGCTTTCTAACATAACTGCAGATTTTGGTTTCTGTGATTAAAGTGAAATTGACCTAATTCATAGGTCTTTAGTGTGAGGCATTAAGAAAAAACTTGGTGAAAAATGTTGAGAACCCCTGGTTTAGAGGGAACGACCGTAAGCGGAGAAACAAAGGGTGCGAGAGAGTGGCTGATTTATACCTCATAGATAAGGAGGGGCTTATCTGTAAAAGTACCTTGGTTATGAAAACATACAGGGAGCCAGTGTAAATGCCTTAAGGTAGGGCTAAGGTCATTCCGCGGTCTACTGTAGGTACGAATCGTTGAAGCTGAATTTTACACACAGTGTGATCTGTTTAAACAGTGACTCATAAGGGCCTCGGCTGCTGAAAAGGCGCATAAATGTGCTTTCAGGTATGAAATTAGTAGCCAGGCGTATTTCATTATTTTTAATTTGCACGATGTTGTGAATGGTGTTTTTATTTTGCAGTACATAATCCAGTCACAGGTGCACAGTTATAATAATATACCACTTCTCATACCGTCATTGTGATATCCAGTGGCTTCACTGAACATCACATTATATGAACATATCATTCATCCTGCCCTCTCCTACGGCTGCATTCAGATGGCGGAGCATATTCCTTTAAAAAAAATCTACATTTGAACCATGAGGAATTCGCCTGTGGCAACTTCTGCAAAGCAGATAAGAAGTCAAGCGAATATTTATGGGGGTGTTAAGAGCAAATTCAGTACTTGATAGTACATCACATTAAATGGAAAGACTAAAAAAAGCACTTATTTTGCTTCAACAAGGTTTAATTCTTCTTATTCAGCCCACGTGAACATCAGCAAACCTTAGCAAGTGCTTTTTCACCACAGCCAACAAAGAGACATCATATTCTTACATTACAGTAAACTGCTTTCCAAGCTATGGTGGTTTTTTAACAAACCTCAGTGACAACGTTGTCTGTGGTTATGTGCAAAGATTTAAATACATTCCCATTACATATTAAGACTGATGTGTTTATTCTCACTCTACTCAACAATCTGATGAAAATCTCAGTTTACATGCTCACTACAAAGTCATCAGATCCAAAATTACGCTCATGCGTAGAGAACCACTTAGTATAGACGTTACCATGACAACCAGCATCCCGTGAGTCCAGTCAGAGTGAGATGAGCAGCAGTGAGCAGTGATTGTGATTTTAACTGCTTTAAAATGACGTCAGACTCAGGAAAACGTCCTTCACGTGTCCTTATTAAAGAAGGCCGAGAGGAAGACGTCGTGCTCTGAGACGCATAAGCTGGACGTCCGTCCCGCCGCCGTCTTTTAAAGATCAGAGCATGAACTTCGTCTCCTCTGCAGACCAGTTTCTGCTCCGCCGTGTCGAACGGTATAAACTCTCACTGTGACGCGACGCACATGCAGAACAGACTGAAACTTTCCGATAGGGAATGTAATCGGATACAGGTGCTTACACGGATATTATTCTTCTATTTAACGGTTGGCCTCAATCAGACTAGGCTATTCCGATCAAAGTGTACACATGGGCATATTCTATTCCGGTTGAGCTGGAATAGAATATGTTGGATTATTTATAAATTATTAGGCTGCATGTAAACATGCCATGTGTACATATGCCAGTGAGTTAATATAAATCTTCAATCTTCTTTTTTTTATATTGCAAATGCAAGTAAAACTATTCTATAGCACAGCCCCACTTTCAGTAGTTATAATAATAATAATAATAATAATAATCATCTTTCATACATTAAAAATGCAGCTTAATGTGCTTCACAATACAAACTGAAAACAACAGAGAGAGAAATAATCAAAAATAAAAACAAAATATAATAAGCAAATAATAAATAGCAGAAAATTGATGTATTAATAAATACAATAAAAAAAGCACAAGATAAAAGTATAAATAAAGGGAAGAAATGCTAACAAGAAGATAAAAGTAATACTTTAGCATTTAACTTAATATTAGTAAAGAAATAAGTTTTTAACTTTTTTAAAAACACTGACAGAAGGAGCCTGAAGGATGTTTATTGGTGATCCAGATTGTTGGTGCATAAAATCAAAACGCTCTTTAAATTTTCTTGTGTGGAATATGAGGATTCACACTCTAGTTTAGTTTCACCCTCCCTCTTTCCTGATTGGTTGCTTTGTGAAAGATGACGAGCGGAGCTTTTCTGCTGAAGCAGATTTTTCAGTGACTCCAGGTCAAACACTGACCTTCATTCTGCTTTAAGCTTCAAATTCCAGCTAATACAGTGGGAAGTAAGTGACTCCACTAATGTTTGGACAGGTGGTGAAGCGAGCAGTGGCAAGCCAAAGAGACCAGCCCGAGGCAGCCGAGAGGGCGGAGAAGTTCCGGCAGAAGTACCGGCACAAGCTGCAGACACTCCGCCACCAGCCTTTGTAAGAGCATGTTGAGCACATTGTAGCTCAGATTATCACTCACAATGTAGTAACCTCAAACATATCACTGCTGTCGGAAGAAAACCTCGTATCTCCAAAATGGTAACTTTAAAGAAGCAGGAAAAAACTACCTTTTTAGTGGAAGTCAGTGGAACCAGAATTTTTGTCCAAGTCATTTTGGGCCGTTTGTTTTGGTACCATGTAAAGAGCAACAGGTGTTTTCAAATGATGTCAAAAACTGAAAAATGGCGATGGTTTTCTTCTGACAGCAGCGATATCGAGCTACCTTTTTTTTCTGCTTGAAACCTCAAATTCCGGCTTCAGTAATATCAAATAGTATCTCTAATAGATCCTCTTAAGTATGCACATATTATGGTTTGGGTGTCTGTGTTTGTGCTTTGCTGAATGGGATGGCAAATATGCAAAACCTTGTATTTCCACTTTACAGGAAGGGGGAAAAAACATCAACATCTAGCCTTAAATTGAATGTTATAGAAAAATGGATTTTTAACCATTTCTATTGGTCTATTCAAATTTTAACAAAATGTAAAAGCCAGCTGACATTTTCAGATTTTTCAGAGAAAACTTTGACATATATACAAGGTATTGTCTCGATAGATGCTATAGTTGCAAAACATAATAATGTAATAACAATATCATAATCACCCACTCATTTCATATAGTTTCCAAGAAAAGGATACAAAAACAAGACCCTGTGAATGTTTGTACATAATAACAGCCTCTACTCTTCTAGAAAGCTCCTGTTCCATTGTCAATACTTTTCTATGGAGATTATACGAGCTGTTTGAGTACCTGTGTCAGCAGTGGGTGCACCTTAAAGTAGCTGAATTCACAAAATAGCCGAGGTGTCTTGATACCTTTTGGGCATCGTATTAATTGTACAGTTCTGACTGAATGTTAAATTTGTCTCTTCCTAACTTCAGCGCTTCTTTTTCTGTTCATAAGTGCTTATGGATCCCTCACTGTTCGAAGTCTGCTGGATACAAGAGAACACTGTCTGAACGAGTTTAACTTCCCTGACCCCTATTCTAAGGTTTGAATTGCTGTTTTGTTCTCCTTTGAAAGATAATGTGCTATATGCCTAGATCAGCAGTGCTTGAACAGACAAAGTGATGTAGGGCTCCTGGGAAGCTTTAAGTGCACTAGCAGTCCTTAGTTTGAGTGCAGTGTTCTTCAGAATGTCCACTTCTACAGAAAAAAACTATTACAAATCTTGGATTCCTCAAAAAGCTGTTTTTTTTCTTGAAGTGATGGTTTGGCCAAAACAAAAAACAAATTCTGTGCAGTTTTCAAATTTCCTCCTCACTTCAAATCTGGAGTTTTTAAACACCTCAGTGTCGCTGCTGGACTGAGAATAGTCCACCAACCAAAAATATCCAGCCAACAGCGTCCTGTGGGCAGCGTCCTGTGACCACTGAAGAAGGACCAGAGGATGACCAACACAAACTGTGCAGCAGCAGATGAGCTGTCGCCTCTGACTTTACATCTACAAGGTGGACTGACAAGGTAGGAGTGTCTAATAGAGTGGACAGTGAGTGGACACAGTGTTTAAAAACTCCAGCAGCACTGCTGTGTCTGATCCACTCAGACCAGCACAACACACACTAACACACCACCACTACGTCAGTGTTACTGCGGTGCTGAGAATGACCCACCACCACCTGCTCTGTGAGGGTCCATGGGGGTCCTGACCACTGAAGAACAGGGTAACAGAGTATCAGAGAAACAGATGGACTACAGTCTGTAACTGTAGAACTACAGAGTGCAGCTATACGGTCAGTGGAGCTGATGAAGTGGACAGTGAGCGTAGAAACAAGGAGGTGGTCAGAATGTTATGGCTGATTGGTGTCTGTACAAGAGTGAACCTCCATTATAACTTCTGTGAGCTCCGAAGCCCACCCCCATTACACAGTCTACTGCATACAGTCCATATACTTCTTCCCTATATCACCTTTTTCGGGGGGGCTCCAAGCTCTCTAGTCAGCCAATATTTAGTTTATTGATTGTTAATAAGGGAATATTTTATTCAATCTTCTCCTTCATTTCATTATAGAGAAACTTACCCACTCAGATCTCTTTACGGTGGTGGTGATAGGAACCAGAGGTTGTCTACAATGTCTACAATGCAGATATAGCCATTTTATTTACTTTTTAAAAGTGAGTCAATGTGTGTCTTGGGTTTTTTATGCATAAAGCTGATAATGGTCGAATTTTGGTAAATCTGGGAACAAATGGACTGATGGATGAATACAAAAACATACTTTTTGTAGAACTATCATAAAACAATATCTTGGACATCTGCTTCTAACCATTTCATGTATTAAGTTTCTTTGAAGGAGGTTTTAGTATTATGAAACCTATCACCACCACTGTGAGCAATTCTGGTTTAGTAAGTTTCTCTAGATGGGCGCGTTTCACATTAAACCACTCTGAATAACTGTAACAATAAAAACGAGTGGAATTTCTTTTCGTTTGTTTCTCAAAGGAAAATTAAATATGTATATTTATTTAACAATAAAAACACTGTATTTCCTATTTGTTGTGCGTGCTGTGATTTTATCACTCACTCTCTAAATTATTCCAGTTCAAAACAGTATAATTATCACTGAGTTCAATAACATCCTAACACTGATCTTTCACCTCCACAGATCTCTTTCTTCTAAATCTCCTAATGATTCTTTGCCTTTAACATGTGTTTACCCTGCGGTATAGATGTGCTGCTAACACTACGGAGGTCGGGTTCTCCTGAGTTCTTCTCTGTGTTCACAGATAAAGCAGCGGGAGAATGACATGGCGCTGAAGTATTACCAGAAGGTGGTGAAGTCTCTGGAGGAGCTGAGTTGGGATCAGAGGCAGTTCGCTCTGGTTAGAGGTCTTCTAGCTGGCAACGTGTTTGACTGGGGGGCCAAAGCTGTGTCTGAGTGAGTGAAACGAATGAGAGAGATGTGGTATATACTTTCTACAAAAGTGTCACTGCTTTTAACATCTCTCAGTAATTGTTATATTAATATTCGAACCCTTTTGCTTTGAATAGACAAGCTTGTTTCCAAAAAAGTTCCAGAATATAGACAGAATGCAATGATGTGCAAATTATCCATCCATCCATCCTCCACCGCTTATCCGAGTCCGGGTTGCAGGGGCAGCAGCCTAAGCAAAGAGGCCCAGGACTCCCTCTCCCCCGCCACCTCCTCCAACTCTTCCGGAGGGATACCAAGGCGTTCCCAAGACAGTCGAGAGATATAATCCCTCCAACGTGTCCTGGGTCTTCCCAGGGGTCTCCTCCCCGTCGGACATGTCTAGAACACCTCCCTAGGGAGGCGTCCAGAGGCCGTCCTTACCAGATGCCCAAACCACCTCAGCTGGCTTCTCTCAACGTGGAGGAGCAGCAGCTCTACTCCGAGCGTCTCCCGAATCGCCGAGCTTCTCACCGTATCTCTAAGGGAGAGCCCGGCGACCCTGCGGAGAAAGCTCATTTCAGCCACTTGTATCCGCGACCTCGTTCATAATAATGTGCAAATTATTTAAACCCTAAATTTTATTCAAAATAGTACAAAGACAACAAAGCAATAGTTAAAAATGAGTAATTTTGTTGTTTTTTGAAAAAAATATACCAATTTTTAAAATTTGATGCCAGCAACATGTTCCAGTAAAGTCGGGATGGGGTCTGTTTACCGCTGAGCTTCATCACCTCCTCTTTAAAAGCTCTGTCAGTGTTTGGGAACTGAGGAGACGCTGCTGTAGCTCTGACAGTGAGATGTTTTCTGTTCTTGTCTGATTCAGGATTTCAGCTGCTCATCAGTTTCAGGGGCTCATTTGTTGTATTTTTGCTTCATAATGTGCCAGATGTATTCATGACCGGTAGATAGGCCGGTTTAACACCTGTACTCTTATAAAACAGCCATGATGTTGCAACAAATGCAGCATGTTTGTAATAATCCATTCATAATTCAACTAATAGCTCAATCGGAATAGAACACGTCCATGTAAACACCTCATTTTAATGCACTTAAAAAAAACAATCACTGCTCACTGCTGCTCATCTCACTCTGACTGGACTCATGGGATGCGGGTTGTGATGTTGAGTAGAGTGAGAATATAAACACCTCAATGTTAATCTGTAATCAGAATGTACCCCTGCTCATCTTCTGAAAGACTCTGCCTCTCTGAGATGCTCTTTTTTTATGCCAAATCATGTTACTGACCTGTTGCCAATTGACCCCCAGGTGTTTTCAACTTTACTAGTCTTTCGTGACTCCTGTCCCAACTTATTTGAAACTTTTTCCTTCATCAAGTTCAAAATGGGCATATATTTTTCAAAAATAATAAAATTTGAGATGTTGTCTTTGTACTATTTTCAGTCAAGTATAAGCTTTAAATGACTTGCACGTCATTTCATTCTGTTTGTCTTTACATTTTTTTACAGCCTCCCAACTTTTTTGGAAACATTGTGTAATATGTTGTAAGAATTTTCAGGAATTCCAACGTTCTTGTTTTTCAGTGTTCTTGAATCAGATCCAGAGTTTGGATTTGAACAGGCAAAACACCAGTTACAAGGTAAGAAGTCTTAATTTATTCCTTCCTGTCTCATGAACTGAAGAATTGGATTTACTAGGAACCGGATAGTCACATATGATTGCATATACAGTTACAGACTCTGGTCCATCTGTTTGTCTGCATATTTGTTTTGTAAGCCCCAAAGAGCAGCTGGACTATTCTCAGTCCAGCAGTGACACTGAGGTGTTTAAAAACTCCAGCAGAGCTGCTGTGTCTGATCAACTCGTACCAGCACAACACACACTAACACACCACCACCATGGACAGTGAGCGTAGAAACGAGGAGGTGGACTCAATAAAGTGGCTGGTCTATGTGTTATAATGTATCAGATATATTTTATGTATGTATAGATAATTGGTTTTCCTTGAATATGTGGTATGTGTTGGGTACATCTGTGTATCACTGTTATTCCCCTTTTAGAGAAATGCATTCCCTGAGCTCTGTATCAGAAATCTATCACTGTGCATGTGATGGACAAAAATGTTCTAATATTTTAGCTTTACGTTCACGAATGCGTTACGTTTCCAGGCTGAAGTGATTTCCTTCCTTAATGTGACTCGGATCTGGTGTTTTCAGCGCCGTGTGGATCCGATCTGTTCAAATCCGACCTGAGCCACTTTCATATGTCCCCATCATTCAGCGTTACCGTGGCAACAGCGCCGACCGGCCGTTAAAGCCTGTAAACGGTGGAAAAGCAGCTCATCTCACCTTTTTCTCCTCCGTCTGGCTCTAATAATGAAGCTGAGAGCTGATCAGAGTTAATGATCTTCTCAGCGAAGCTCGTTCTGCTCGTTACTTTGTGCTGATGATGCAGTGATTCAGTCACGTGACGTCACTGAGTAGGAGGAGCTCATATGAGGGTCAGTTCAGGAGCCGGTTCATCACGTTAATGACAGATTAGAGTCACTGACGTAAACGAGGGTGAACCGTCGAGTCAGAGAGACCGGATCTGAGCAAAATATCGGATTTGAGTAACAAGGCCTGTGATGTGAACGTAGCTGAAGTGAGATAAGAAAAGAGACGGATGTGTCAGAACAATCGGGAGAGGTTTAATGCAGAAACTATACATGTTTTCTGCAGTTTATTATTATAATAATTATCTTTAACTACACTACTTAAATAACATATTTAATTACGTATGTCTGACTTCTGATAATGACAAACACATAGCAGGAATGGGAAAGGAGTTTTTTCGCTCTTCAAAACAACAAAACATTTTATGTTGAATCAACACACATAATATGGAGCAGACTGAGAAATAATACATAAAATCAGAATTTCATACTAAATCATTGGTTTATTTGATCTGTCTGCTCATGTGGACACTTTACTGTACATATTGCACTTTCTGTAACCCCTACTGCACATCTGGACACTCCACACCTGGACGCTTTACTTCAGGACCAATACCTGCACACATTTATTCAGGATTGTTATCGCTGCCCTTTTTATCTCAGGTTATAGATCTTATTGCAGAGTTTTGTGTATTTCTATCTGTATAAATGCCTGTAGATGGTTTTTTGTATTTCTTCTTCTTTTTTGTTGTTTCATGCTTATTATTATTATTATTATTATTATTATTATTATTATTATTACTGTCCTATGTTGTGTGACTCGTACTGTCTGTCTGTGCCACGTTATGTCTTGCAGGTTTTCTGATTCTTGTGCACGGCACACTTCATTGTTGCATCTTGCTATGCAAATAGTGCTGTATTGTAATGGTAGTAAATGTTTATCATTGTTTTTTTATAGAGCGACCGTGGCTTGTGGATGCCTACAACCAGTGGATTGAAAGGCTGAAGGTGAGGACCTTATATGATGGTTTATGTGACACTGCTGTCGATATGCTTCACATGATAGAAGCGTGACTACAGCAGCTGCAGTACGAGGAGATGTATGCTGGAGTCTGTGAGCTCAGTTTATGGATGAAAACAGAAATACATTTCAGTTCACTGCTGAATTGAGACAAACATTTTATATTGTTTATCTAGGTGTGGGGTGTCCTGATTCTTGTTGAGATAGAGGGCTGGGGTGAAGTGAAACCAGTAAGATGGAGCACAAGAGACCAAAGAAACCCACAAATAATCTGTTTAAAAATTACAATAACCATCATATTATATTAGTTTAATGTCGTTTCAGTGTATTTTGGTCTTTTTCTTCGCTAATAGCATGCTAATGTTTTGGTAGCTAGCTAGTTAACTTTCCCGTTCCACCTTAAATTGTCCCATATGAAGCACCAGAATATAACTGCGGCTTCATTTAAGGTGGAACGGGAAAATTCGACCAACAATCTGGAGAATCTCTGACTTCAGCTTCACATCTCTGAAGAATTAGGGGGGGTGATAATAAATAACTGCCCCCCTCTTTGAAGGCGTCTGATCCCTAAATGTAACTAAAGCCCAGCAGTGAGGAGCTGAACTTTCCCCTCCTCTGCTGTCCCTGCAGACGGGCAGGGTCGCCTACAGAGCGGTGCTAGTAGCTGATAATGAAGCAGGTTATTTATTTACTTATTTATTTATTTATTTATTTATTTGAGATCCGTTTTGTAGGGTAAGATTTCAACCACTACACTGTAACTCAGAGGGTAAGACAGTCTGGGGTTTATCTTAGTTTGTGTGATACTGTTTTCTTATCTGGAGGTAAGGATCAGATTATGAACTTAAGACCTGTTGTTCTGTAATAGATTCTGTCATAAATTCAGTCCAAACTAAAGTTGTCATGGTGACTAAACAGATCAGATAAGATTTCAGACTTAAGAAGTGTCCGTAATACGGCCCCTGAACTTTATCTGCAGATATACTGGCTTGGGCAGTGAGGAAGTATTGCACGCACATGTAATGAGGCTCATTCGTAAATAATTGACTACAGTATTGTTGCACTAATCAGAACTGTGGAACAGATAGTCTGGATAAGCATTCCGGCTAATGTGTTTTTGAACATAACTTTGTTTAACAGCTTTACTGTGCTTCAGTGAAAGGTTTTTGAGGAGAGCAAAATCTACACTATTATAAAAAACCAGGCTTTTACACCATGAGTTATAATTTACACTGCAGTATTTACTGCATTACAAGTCTGAAGTAAAATCTCTATTCTCATGTTTCACGTTGACGTCACTCTGTAGAGTCGCCGCCGCTTTGGGGAGCGAGTCAGGGAGTGGCTGCGCTGCGCGATGCTGGGCTTTATGAACGATTCACCTGTAAGACGCCACAGAAGCCGAGAGACGAGAGACTCGCAGACCTTTAATCAGTCTTTAATCCAGACTCCAGGCTTGGAGCCGCTGCTCTGCATAGTTCAGCGTTTCTCTGCTGTTCGCACCTCGATCAGCTCCAGAAGGGATTAATCAGCTGATCATTTCAGGAATTTTAAGCGGGAAGCCGCAGTTACGCAGGGCCGGGGTTTCAGGACTGGAGCTGAACTCTGAACTAACTGCACCAGCAAACTTACAGAACCACGTCTGTCGACACACGGCGTCGTTTTCCGTCCCGCGACTTTCAGTCTGATATTTAACGCTTATGTTTCTCCGTTCAAACGTCATTTAAATCAGAAACAGAGAGTAAAGCGATCCCAGCGGTCCGCAGCTCCGTCAGGGGGGCCACTGTTCACCTCTCGGCTGTGAACACCAGCTAAAGTTCTCTAAAGACCAGCATTGATCACGTCTATGTTAACGAGCTGACGTCGTTTCCCTCCATGGGATCCTTTACCCACCCTGACGTGACGAGCCGGGGGCTTCTGTGCTGTTAAACGCTGTGAGAGACTCTCCAGAACAGGGGAGGGGCTGAGGATGAGATAAATATATCAGGAAAACACAGATTTGGTATCTTTCCCCCAGTTTAAGTGAGATCAGGAGTTCAGGGGAACTGTAGAAAGACCTCAGACTATTTTATCAACACTGTCGAGGAAACGTTTTTCTCCTCCAGAGTCGGGAGAGAAATTTTAGCCTCCTTCACCTCTAGTTACGTTCATGCGGCGCATCCAACCCAGAAATTCGGTCCCAGATATGGCGGCTACAACAGAAAAATCATGTGATTGAAATCCTTGGATAGAACTGTGTCATCGCTCAAGTATCGTATCGTGGGGCCTTTAGTGACTTGCACTGATTTTACCTTTTACTTTGTAATTTTTGTGTTTCTTTGAACTGTGACATGTCATTTGCGACCGAAGTGATTGAACGCTACGCCCGCTGGCTTTCTTTTGCAGGGTCCTCCTCATAAATGTGCGTTGTTTTTCGTAGATAATAGTGGAATGGACATAATTCTGGGAGTTTTCCCTTTTGTAAGAGAACTCCTCATCAGAGGCACAGAGGTAAGCGTAATGTCTGTCACAGCACAGCTGTTCATTACCTCCCAGAGTACAATATCCAGCTTATGATGTTTGGATGTCATGTGTTTTGTTTTGCATGTGGACATGTTGTCTTTCAGGTTGTCCTCGCTAGCAACTCGGGCCCCGCTCTGAACGACGTGACGAACAGTGAGCTGCAGATAGTCACTGAGAGAATAGCTGCTATGGATCCTGTCATCCAGTGAGTACAAACCTCAATCAGGTTACTAAATGTTGTTTTTTTTTTTGTTTGTTTTTTTTTGGGATCTTTTTTTATTTCCTTTGTCTCTTTTTTAACTGTTTGTTTTTAGGGCTGCAGTAAAAGAGGACAGGTTAACGTTAGTTCAGAGTGGATCAAGTTCACCCTGTTTAGACTTGAGGTAAGAATTTGTTTCTTGTGGAGATGTTTACTGGTTAAAGAGAGAATTTGGGGGAAATATATATATATATATATATATATATATATATATATATATATATATATATATATATATATATATATATATATATATACACTGCTCAAAAAAATAAAGAGAGCACTCAAATAACTCATCCTAGATCTGAATGAATGAAATATTCTCATTGAATACTTTGTTAAAGTGGAAAAACACACGACAGGCTGATCCAACTTTGATGTGATGTCCTTAAAACAAGTCAAAATGAGGCTCAGTGTTGTGTCCGGCCTCCACGTGCCTGTATGACCTCCCTACAACGCCTGGGCAGCTCCTGATGATGTGGCGGATGGTCTCCTGAGGGATCTCCTCCCAGACCTGGACTAAAGCATCTGCCAACTCCTGGACAGTCTGTGATGCAACGTGGCGTTGGTGGATGGAGCGAGACATGATGTCCCAGATGTGCTCAATCGGATTCAGGTCTGGGGAACGGGCGGGCCGGTCCAGAGCTTCAATGCCTTCATCTTGCAGGAACTGCTGACACACTCCAGCCACATGAGGTCTAGCATTGTCCTGCATTAGAAGGAACCCAGGGCCAACCACACCAGTATATGGTCTCACAAGGGGTCTGAGGATCTCATCTCGGTACCTAATGGCAGTTAGCCTACCTCTGGCGAGCACATGGAGGGCTGTGCGGCCCTCCAAAGAAATGCCACCCCACACCATTACTGACCCACTGCCAGACCGGTCATGCTGAAGGATGTTGCAGGCAGCAGATCGCTCTCCACGGCGTCTCCAGACTCTGTCACGTCTGTCACATGTGCTCAGTGTGAACCTGCTTTCATCTGTGAAGATCACAGGGCGCCAGTGGAGAATTTGCCAATCCTGGTGTTCTCTGGCAAATGCCAAGCGTCCTGCACGGTGTTGGGCTGTGAGCACAACCCTCATCTGTGGACGTCGGGCCCTCATACCGTCCTCATGGAGTCGGTTTCTAACCGTTTGTGCAGACACATGCACATTTGAGGCCTGCTGGAGGTCATTCTGCAGGGCTCTGGCAGCTCCTCCTGTTCCTCCTTGCACTAAGGCGGAGGTAGCGGTCCTGCTGCTGGGTTGTTGCCCTCCTATGGCCTCCTCCACGTCTCCTGGTGTACTGGCCTGTCTCCTGGTAGGGCCTCCAGCCTCTGGACGCTACGCTGACAGACACAGCAAACCTTCTTGCCACAGCTCACATTGATGTGCCGTCCTGGATGAGCTGCACTACCTGAGCCACTTGTGTGGGTTGTAGAGTCCGTCTCCTGCTACCACGAGTGTGAAAGACCACCAACATTCAAAAGTTACCAAAACATCAGCCAGAAAGCAGAAAGGTACTGAGAAGTGGTCTGTGGTCCCACCTGCAGGACCACTCCTTTATTGAGTGTGTCTTGCTAATTGGCAATGATTTCCACCTGTTGTCTGTTCCATTTGCACAACAGCTGTGAAACTGATTGTCAGTGTTGCTTCCTAAGTGGACAGTTTGATTTCACAGAAGTTTGATTTACTTGGAGTTATATTGTGATGTTTAAGTGTTCCCTTTATTTTAATGAGCAGTGTATATAAATAAATAAATAAATAAATATATACAGTTGATATTGGGTCAGTTTTACGGCTCAGTCTGATTTGGTCCGACTCTGAAGATCAGACACGTCTGGCGAATGGTGTTGGGTTCATTTCTGGCTGATTCCAGGTTGTTCAGCTGTTCTTCTGTCACAGCTGCCGACTGAAAAGCTGCTCAGTGGTGATGACAGTTTGGGAATTTAGTGTCATCTCGTCTTCAGAGTCGGACCAAATCAGACTGAGCCGTAAAACTGAGCCAGTAAAAACAGAGAAGCTGCTCAGTGGAGACAACAGTTTGGGAATTTAGTGTAAGGAGCTGGAGAACGAACTGCCGGCTGAGCAGCGAGTGGGCGGAGCTCGTTACTCTGACGTAGCAACAAGCTGCTCGTTAAGGAGCTCTAATTAGGAGGAAGGAACTGAACATTAAAACATATTAAACGCCGGTTTATTCATTTCTTACTGCATCAACCTGAATTCTGTCTTTACTTTTATAGAAAACAGTGTCAGAAACATGGTGTAATGCAAGTGTGTGACAGCTTATCCATGCAGTTTGCTTTCTTGGTGAATACAAGTTCCCATTACTTGTTAGCTGCATCAGCCTCATAGCTGCAGTGCAGAAGAAACAAACTGCAGACACCATTTTTTGCTAATCAGTTATATTTGGGGTAAAGGGGCAAATTGTGTCAGTTCTCTTTAAGAGATCATTGCCAAGTTCTTGCAAATTTGTTACTAATACAGTTTTTTTTCTGCTTCACCTCTTTGTTTTGACCTCCAGTCGACTGGACAAAGTCTTGGCCACTGTGGTGCGAGAGCGCAGCACGGATTTGGTGGTTATAGAGGGCATGGGCCGTGCCATCCACACCAACTACTATGCCATGCTGAGCTGCGAAAGCCTCAAACTGGCTGTCATCAAAAACTCCTGGCTGGCCGAGCGGCTTGGAGGCAAGATCTTCAGCGTGGTCTTCAAGTATGAGGTTCCGTCAAAAACCCAGGGGCAATATTAAAGCAATGTTTTTCTTTTTTTTTTTTCACATCTCAATTGTGAGGTTACCATGGTGAGCACTAGCAGGCCCCCTAGAGCCCCCCCCAGTCACTTCTGTGCCTCTGTGCCACTTCCTGAGATTGACGTGATGATTGTATATGCGATGGAATTGGTTTTTCAATCCAAATCAATAATAAGTGAGCCACAGCCATCACAAGTAGGTGTGTGCCTGCTTTGAAATTGAATGTGCTTCTGAAATGACCACTGTTATAATGTTTGGATGGGCTTTTTTTTTTTTTTTTTTTGTGATGAGATTGAGTTGAGCTGTTCTCCAGTCAGATTCCATCGCCTAGAGGCATCCCGCAGGATTTGGAATAGACCGAAATAACTCGGGGAAGGTGAGATTTCAATTTAGCCCGTGTGCATGGCCTTAGTTAGACCCACCCATGTTAGGCAAACAATCAATATAAAAACAATAGAAAGGAACCCGAAGAACAGATGAAAACATAAAATATTAACAGGACATCACTTTGAAGTTCTGTGCAGTAGAGCTGAAAGATTAATCGCATTTTTATTACGGTCCTATAGTCGATTATCAACAAAAAAAGACGGTTCACCAGTCAAGAAAATGATTATATATAGAACCATGAACACTCAAAGAACCCTATACAACCCTATACAAAACTATACAAAACCAGCGATACTGGTCTGAAAAATCGCAATTAGATATTTTTGCCAAAATCGTTCAGCTCTACTGTGCAGCTTTCTTCATATTATGTTGCACATTCGGTCTCATTTGCGCTCGGACTCGCTTCAAATAATCAGCTCACAGCTGCCCTCTGAATAGAGCTCAGCCACGCCACCTCGACTGAACGGCGTTCTAAGTCACTTTAGCTGACGTGGTGCTTCGAGGCTAACCTCCCGTCTCTGTTCAGACAGTTTGAGGTGAAAGCATTGAGCAGTATTGAGATGTTGAGCTTTTTGTGTGATTTTGATGGGTAAAATTTAACGTAATGTATATGTGCCTTGACCCTCAGTCAGTGTGGTGTGCCAGGAAATTTTGCATGAAATAGTATTCAAGTTACACACTGTACTACATTTTTTCTCTCACTGCCATTTGGAAAAGCTGCCGAAATGATGAATGCAAGATTTCGGTCTGTGCTGGGGTAAATTTAAAGGGCCCATATCATAGCAAAGCAGATTTCTCTCGCTTTTTGTAAATAACATGAAGTAATACGTAAAGATTGTTCAGTTTTTAGTTTTAAAATGTTCCACTCACTTTGCAGTCCATACTGTCCATATATGGAAACTGTGCTGCAAAAAAACAGGCTGTTCGTAGTTCATTTTTTTTCTGTAATCTCACAAGAACTCATTTACATGAATGCACAAATTCAGCCTGAAGCAGGTTAGTCCCGCCCATTAATGCTGAAGTTATAAGGAGTGTTTCAGCCTGGACTGCTTTGGGAATGAGGCAAAATACAGGGCAGCCAACCAGAACAGAGCTCATTTACACAGTTAAAGGCACAGTAACCAATAAAGCCTGTTTAATAATTAAGTTGGAATGCTAATTATGACCGTTTTTGGTGCATAAAACTACACAAATATTAGAAGTTGACTGGAGGATATGGGTCCTTTAAATGTTCAGTGTTTAAAACAGCTGTAGCACCTCACCACCACTAGGTGTCTGTGTTTCACCATTAGTCGGCCACTAAAGGAGCCTGTATTCTGTTTTTAATGCGAGTGGTGTTTGGACATGTGAGCAGCAGATGATTTTACTGTCTTTGCTGCAAGGAATTGAGCTGCTTCTTTAAACTGAATGCGTTGCAACTGGAAGCATTTTAATCCATGTGCTCTTACTTTCGGCACCGTTTTAATTTCATACCTGTTTCCCAGTGTTTCTCAGATGCTGTTGGAGTTGCACTGAACTGCGTAGCATCGTTTTCTCTGCTCTGACATGACTGATTCCTCAGGCCTAATTAGTTGAATCTGCTGTGTAGCCATGCAGTTCTGTGGCCCTTCAGGACTGGATATATAATGGAATTCCACTGATTTCTGCATAATTAAGTGGTTGAAATATAACCAAAGACATTTAGAGTGGTTTGATGTGCTACATTGTAGAGAATCAGTTATGGTTAATAGTTAATTACTGTGGTGGTGTTAGAAACCGAGGTTCTCAGTATCTAAAGCGCAACTATAGTGATTCTACACTTTAGGCCAAAACTTTCTTATAGACTGATCAGGCGTAACATTCTGACCACCTCACTGTCCACTTTATCAGCTCCACTGACCGTATAGCTGCACTCTGTAGTTCTACAGTTACAGACTGTAGTCCATCTGTTTCTCTGGTACTCTGTTACCCTGTTCTTCAGTGGTCAGGACCCCCATGGACCCTCACAGAGCAGGTATTATTTGGGTAGTGGGTCATTCTCAGCACTAACGCTGAGGTGTTGGTGGACGGTTCTCAGTTGTTCTCAGTTCTCAACCAAAAATATCCGGCCAAAAGCATCCTGTGGGCGGCGTCCTGTGGGCGGCGTCCTGTGGGCGGCGTCCTGTGGGCGGCGTCCTGTGGCCACTGATGAAGGACTAGAGGATGACCAACACAAACTGTGCAGCAGCAGATGAGCTGTCGTCTCTGACTTTACATCTACAAAGTGGACTGACAAGGTAGGAGTGTCTAATAGAGTGGACAGTGAGTGGACACAGTGTTTAAAAACTCCAGCAGTACTGCTGAGACTGATCCACTCACACCAGCGCAACACACACTAACACACTTCCACATCAGTGTTACTGCAGAGCTGAGAATGACCCACCACCCAAATAGTACCTGCTCTGTGAGGGTCCATGGGGGTCCTGCCCACTGAAGAACAGGGTAACAGAGTATCAGAGAAACAGATGGACTACAGTCTGTAACTGTAGAACTACAGAGTGCAGCTATACGGTCAGTGGAGCTGATCAGATGGACAGTGAGTGTAGAAACGAGGAGGTGGTCATAATGTTATGGCTGACCGGTGTAAACTATCATAATACAGTGTCTCAGGCTTTAGAAAAGCCCATTCATGACCATTTCTTGTAGTAACTTTCTGTGCAGGAGCTTTTAGAGACGTTTGATTCTTCAGACGTCTGGTTCCTATCAGCACCACTGTGATCAGTTCTGACTCAGCGAGTTTATCTAGAAAGGTCCGTTCATATCAGACCACTGACTTTTTTACATCTTAACAACTTAATTATACAGATGTTCTAAAAATTAGTGCAATTCTCCTTTAGCGCTCTTGCTCAAGCTGCATGATATGGAAAAAATATTAGTATTGCAGTTCCGCTGCGGTTCTGCTGCAGTTCCGCTGCAGTTATTGCTACATATTGCGATATCCCTTGTGATATTTTACAAACACGTTTGTGAATCTATAATCTGACAGGATTGACAGATCGGCTTGCATTACATTTAAAATAAATTATTCTGCTTAGAAACTCTTAGTTTGTGGGCCCATTTGCGTATTGAAGCCTTTAGCAGCGAGGCCAATATTCTGACACCAGTTTAAAACCAGTATATTTTGTAGTGAAATTCAAACAAAAGACAACCGGGGCTTTAACGCTGCACTGCCCTCTGCTGTTTGTGAAAACTTTAACTTTTTGTTTTGTTTAATCTGAGTTCACTTCAGGGTTGTTGAGCACACAATTGCCTCGTTGCCTCAGCTTTGTCCTCTGAGAGAGACGCTGTGCGTGGGAGTGTTTGTGCGTCTCAGTGTTTCAGGTTAACGTCCAATGCTGTGGATGCGAGTCCGAAGAGGTCATGAGCTGTTTCTGTAATTTTCTGGATTGTTATCTTGAGATTGTTGTTGCAAGATAACAAGATAAGTACAGTGCATCCGGAAAGTATTCACAGCGCTTCACTTTTTCCACATTTTGTTATGTTACAGCCTTATTCCAAATTTAATTATATTAATCTTTTTCCTCAAAATTCTACACAAAATACCCCATTGTGACCATGTGAAAAAAGTTTTCTCGAGAGTTTTGAAAATTTATTAAAATTAAAAAACAAAGAAATCATATTTACATAAGTATTCACAGCCTTTGCCATGAAGCTCAAAATTGAGCTCAGGTGCATCCTGTTTCCACTGATCATCCTTGAGATGTTTCTACAGCTTAAATGGAGTCCACCTGTGGTTGATTGGACATGATTTGGAAAGGCACACACCTGTCTATATAAGGTCCCACAGTTGACTGCATGTCAGAGCGCAAACACCAAGCATGAAGTCAAAGGAATTGTCTGTAGACCTCCGAGACAAAATTGTCTCGAGGCACAAATCTGGGGAAGGATACAGAAAAATTACTGCTGCGTTGAAGGTCCCAATGAGCACAGTGGCCTCCATCATTCGTAAATGGAAGAAGTTCGGAACCACCAGGACTCTTCCTAGAGCTGGCCGGCCGTCTAAATTGAGCGATCGGGGGAGAAGGGCCTTGGTCAGGGAGGTGACCAAGAACCCAATGATCACTCTGTCAGAGCTCCAGCGTTCCTCCGTGGAGAGAGGAGAACCTTGCAGAAGGACAACCATCTCTGCAGCAATCCACCAATCAGGCCTGTATGGCAGAGTGGCCAGGCGAAAGCCACTCCTTAGTAAAAGGCACAAGGCAGCCCGTCTGGAATTTGCAAAAAGGCACCTGAAGGACTCTCAGACCATGAGAAACAAAATTCTCTGGTCTGATGAGACAAAGATTGAACTCTTTGGTGTGAATGCCAGGCGTCATGTTTGGAGGAAACCAGGCACTGCTCATCACGAGGCCAATACCATCCCTACAGTCAAGCATGGTGGTGGCAGCATCATGCTATGGGGATGTTTCTCAGCAGCAGGAACTGGCAGACTAGTCAGGATAGAGGGAAAGATGAATGCCGCAATGTACAGAGACATCCTGGATAAAAACCTGCTCCAGAGCGCTCTTGACCTCAGACTGGGGCGACGGTTCATTTTTCAGCAGGACAACGATCCGAAGCACACAGCCAAGATCTCAAAGCAGTGGCTTCAGGACCACTCTGTGAATGTCCTGGAGTGGCCCAGCCAGAGCCCAGACTTGAATCCGATTGAACATCTCTGGAGAGATCTGAAAATGGCTGTGCACAGACGTCTCCCATCCAACCTGATGGAGCTTCAGAGGTACTGCAAAGAAGAATGGGCAAAACTGCCTAAAGATAGGTGTGCCAAGCTTGTGGCATCATATTCAAAAAGACTTGAGGCTGTAGTTGCTGCCAAAGGTGGTTCTACAAAGTATTAAGCAAAGGCTGTGAATACTTATGTAAATATGATTTCTTTGTTTTTTAATTTTAATAAATTTTCAAAACTCTCGAGAAAACTTTTTTCACATGGTCACAATGGGGTATTTTGTGTAGAATTTTGAGGAAAAAGATTAATATAATTAAATTTGGAATAAGGCTGTAACATAACAAAATGTGGAAAAAGTGAAGCGCTGTGAATACTTTCCGGATGCACTGTATTTCATTATTTCAGGATAACAACTATATCTTGATCACAACGTGATTAACTCAGTACCTTAAAATAGCAGCTTTTATTATCTTGATCACAAGATAATTAACTTGTTTTCTTAAGGTAACGTTTGTTATCTTGGGAACAATATAAGCTCATTATATCTTATTCAAGATAAGTTTTGTTATCTTGATATAAGGCAGTCAGTAACTTCTTATTTCTTATTATCTCAAGATAACCTTGGTATGAAGGGTTGTCTCTTGATTCTTCTTGATTTGCAAATTCTTCCTTTTTTGTCCATTTCCTTTTCTCAGTAACAGCATCTTGACAGCTAATTTTATCTTGAGATCACAAGATAATTAACTTGTTATCTTAAGATAAGGTCAGGCTCCTGATTTCAAGATAATTTTGTTAGCTTGAGAACACAATCAGTAACTTATTTCAAGATAATTATCTAGTAATCTCAGGATAAAGTTCTGATTATCTCAGGATAACTTTATGAATGGTGGTCTCTCCTGATTTTTTGTGATTTGCAAATTCTTCCTTTTTGTCAACTTCCTTTTCTTAATAACAGCATCTTGACCGGTAACTTTATCTTAAGATCACAAGAACATTGATTTGTTAACAGAAGTTATCTTAAGCTATCTCAAGATAACAAGGTAAGTTACTCGTTATTTCAAGTTAACAATTTTGTTGTCTTTAGATAACAAGCTAACTCATTATCTCAAGATGACAGCCTTATTATCTTGAGATCACAAAATAATTAACTTGTGATTTCAAAATAACAATACAGAAAATTCTAACTACCTCTTGGCCTCTCTGAACTTCCGTAGAAGAGAGACCCTTCATTCATTTCCTTTCCAGTCAGAACGTTTGACATTACATGTACATTATTCACTGTTCAGTGTCGGGAAAACGGGCAAGCGTATATTTAATGAAGCACAGCTCGGAATTCTCAACGTAACTGTAACAAGTTTTTCACAGTTCAGTTTGTCCAAATTTTGCCTTTTTTACAGCTTGCGTTTTTTTCAGGAGACTAACTTTCAGTTTCTGTGAGTGTGTGTATCTGTGTGAGTGAGTATGTCTGTGAATGTGTGTGTGTGTGTCTGTGAGTGTGAGTGTGTCTGTGTGTTAGTGTGTGTGTCTGTGAGTGTGTCTGTGTGAGTGTGTGTGTCTGTCAGTGTCTGTGTGTGTGTGTCTGTGTGTTAGTGTGCGTGTCTGTCAGTGTGTCTGTCAGTGTGTCTGTCTGTGGGTGTGTGTGTGTGTCTGTGGGTGTGTGTGTGTGTCTGTGTGTGTCTGTGAGTGTGTGTGTGTCTGTGTGTTTGTGTGTCTGTGTGTTAGTGTGTATGTCTGTGAGTGTGTGTCTGTGAGTGTGTCTGTGTGAGTGTGTGTGTCTGTCAGTGTCTGTGTGTGTGTGTCTGTGTGTTAGTGTGCGTGTCTGTGAGTGTGTCTGTCTGTCAGTGTGTCTGTCAGTGTGTCTGTCTGTGGGTGTGTGTCTGTGGGTGTGTGTGTGTGTCTGTGGGTGTGTGTGTGTGTCTGTGGGTGTGTGTGAGTGTGTGTGCTTCTCTGTGGGTGTGTGTGTCTGTGAGTGTGAGCGTGTCTGTGTGTGTGTGTGTGTCAGTTTGCCTTTTGGAGACGTTACATCCCCTTTACACCATTCAGTTAGTGTGAGGGTCATCCAGTACAAGGGCGTTGCACGGAGTGTGTGTGGCAGAATGTGTCATTAAACTGAGGCCATCCCCTCCTGGACTTTATCATGATGGTCAAATGTTTAAAATCTAGCTCCTCTCTCAGACCAAAGCTGTTGGTTTTGTCCACTTTTTGTCCACTATTTGCTTTAACCATAGTCTCACTTTGTGAGATTGTGTGAAATCATAGTGTAAATACAATCTGTGTACATAAATGTTGGGTTAAATTACATGTCTTGACATGTTTGAGATGCACAGTATTTTAGCTATAAAAAAATAAAAATATGGTCCCTTGACAATCATATGTAATTCAATGTTAAATATATTTTGCAATGTCTTCACAAAATTGCTTGTGTTTCTTAATTGTTTGTTTTATTGTTTACATGCAAATCACCTCATCAATCTGATTAGTAACTCTCTCACATTTAGCAAACTGAAGGTTCTCCACAAGGTGGCACTATTAGCGGCTTTTGGTGCGTCTTATGACTAGTGCTGCGCGTCATTAAAGCCCTCATCACCCCTGTGTTGAACAAGTGGCCGCTCGCAGCAGAAAGGAAGAAGAGGACAGCAAGGATGGTGTAATGCGATTATAGCAGTGTTCAGTAAAAAGTTTCTGTTCTGTTCAGTGCTCTCATTCTGAAAACACCAAAACGGCTGCCTTCAAATATAAAACTCATTGAAACGAAAATGTATAACGATTAAATATATACACATTTATGTATTTAGTACATTTTTTAAATGATCCATTGAGCCACTCGCACAACACACACCAACACACCACCACCACGTCAGTGTCACTGCAGCGCTGAGAATGACCCACCACCCTAACAGTACCTGCTCTGTGAGGGTCCATGGGGGTCCTGACCACTGAAGAACAGGGTAACAGAGTATCAGAGAAACAGATGGACTACAGTCTGTAACTGTAGAACTACAGAGTGCAGCTATACGGTTAGTGGAGCTGATAAAGTGGACAGTGAGTGTAGAAACGAGGAGGCGGTCAGAATGTTATGTCTGACCGGTGTGTGTATTTAAAAAAAAAAAAAATACATAAAAAGTAACAAAGCAAAAAATGAAAGAAATACACTAGACAAAAGTAAATAAACCCACAGAGGAAGAGTCACTAGAACTATGAGAAATAGAATATTCACGTGTTCTCATGAACTTCTGCTCATGTTGCTTCCAGGTCCTTTTAAGGCGGACCCCCACTGTTCAGGGGGTTCGCTGGGCGCGAGTCTGTGCGCGTGTGGCCAGGGGCAAACGTGATTTAGGTTACGGAAGCCCAGAGGAGGCGCTGTGAGGACCCAGAGAGCGCGGGGGGCCGTGGCACTGCAGTGGAGCCTGTGTGTGTTGGAGTGAGTTAGAGGGGGGCACAGCGCTCCGCAGAGAGCGAGTGGCTGCTGATAATGCAGGCATGCAGGCAGGGGGTCTTTCAGAAAGCTGCAGGGCTGAGCTTTCACACCCCCCACTGCTCCATCACCGCGCCACCCGCCGTTCCCCCCATTGCTCCATCACCGCGCCACCCGCCGCTCCCCGCACTGCTGATCACCGCACCACCCGCCGCTCCCCCGACTGCTCCATCACCGCGCCACCCGCCGCTCCCCGCACTGCTGATCACCGCGCCACCCACCGCTCCCCGCACTGCTGATCACCGCACCACCCGCCGCTCCCCGCACTGCTGATCACCGCACCACCCGCCGTTCCCCTCACTGCTCCATCACCGCGCCACCCGCACTGCTGATCACCGCGCCACCCACCGCTCCCCCCACTGCTGATCACCGCGCCACCCACCGCTCCCCCCACTGCGACGGGCCTTTCTTTCCTTTTCAGTCTTTTTTTGATGAAGTTGGCTCCGCTGTAACTCAGTAAGATGTTATGGAGTTGAGAGAGTGGCGCCTCAGCTTTCCCGTGAAATTTGCATGCTGATTGATTTTTCTTTTGAAGTCTCAGGCAGTCAGATTGAGCGTGGGGGGGGGGGGTAATACTATAAAATGGAAAAACTGCTGTGCTTGCATAACATTGTTTATTTGCATTGTTTATTATTTTTTCAGCGTTTTCCAGAACTTCATACTGTCTGACCTGCATCCTGACTCAAAGCCATACACTGTTTACTGAAGTAGCCGAGTAGGAATATCAGCATCTTATACAGTCGACAGCTGAACATCAGATCAAATAAAGTCCAGTTCGGTCAGATTTCACCAACATTTACTGAACATCAGATCAAATAAAGTCCAGTTCGGTCAGATTTCATCAACATTTACTGAACATCAGATCAAATAAAGTCCAGTTTGGTCAGATTTCACCAACATTTACTGAACATCAGATCAAATAAAGTCCAGTTTGGTCAGATTTCACCAACATTTACTGAACATCAGATCAAATAAAGTCCAGTTCGGTCGGATTTCAACAACATTTACTGAACATCAGATCAAATAAAGTCCAGTTCGGTCGGATTTCAACAACATTTACTGAACATCAGATCAAATAAAGTCCAGGTCGGTCAGATTTCATCAACATTTACTGAACATCAGATCAAATAAAGTCCAGTTTGGTCAGATTTCACCAACATTTACTGAACATCAGATCAAATAAAGTCCAGTTCGGTCAGATTTCACCAACATTTACTGAACATCAGATCAAATAAAGTCCAGTTCGGTCAGATTTCAACAACATTTACTGAACATCAGATCAAATAAAGGCCAGTTCGGTCAGATTTCAACAACATTTACTGAACATCAGATCAAATAAAGTCCAGTTCGGTCAGATTTCAACAACATTTACTGAACATCAGATCAAATAAAGTCCAGTTCGGTCAGTTTTCATCAACATTTACTGAACATCAGATCAAATAAAGTCCAGTTTGGTCAGATTTCACCAACATTTACTGAACATCAGATCAAATAAAGTCCAGTTCGGTCAGATTTCACCAACATTTACTGAACATCAGATCAAATAAAGTCCAGTTCGGTCAGATTTCACCAACATTTACTGAACATCAGATCAAATAAAGGCCAGTTCGGTCAGATTTCAACAACATTTACTGAACATCGGATCAAATAAAGTCCAGTTCGGTCAGATTTCACCAACATTTACTGAACATCAGATCAAATAAAGGCCAGTTCGGTCAGATTTCAACAACATTTACTGAACATCGGATCAAATAAAGTCCAGTTCAGTTTCTTCATTTTAGAATTGCACTGTGAATGAAGTTCCCAGCCGTGTGAAAATCAGGTGAATTGCTGTGCTGTACTGGCCAAACTGCGGAGGTGTGAAGAACAGAAAAACTGAATTTACTGCCTTGTCGATTCGAGGAAACGGCCAGTTAGAAAGAATCTGAATCGAACTCGAGTTTCGACTCTGAACCGACACGCGCGAAACCAAACTTCCACGCGCACTCAGTCCTTTCTGTAATCACCGCAGAAGAAAGGCTCGGATCGAAGCCGCATCGACGGCCCAGTTATATCAGATGTGCAGCCCAGAACGACATCAGCAGGACCAAGCAGCTGATTCAGTTCGTGAACCCCAAAGGTGCCACGAGAACGAGTCAGAAGCACCAAACACACTGAGCCGAAGTGACACACTCTGAATCTTCAGCCCCCAAGCCTTGAGTCGATTCCCACACTGAATCGAATCTCACAGCTACGGGTGTCGGGGACGCGCTCCGTATGACGCGCGGTCGGGCACGCGCTTCCAGCTCCTTCAGTTCAGCTCAGCATCTCAGACGACGAGCGGCGGATCCGCGCGACGGGTAAGCGGCGCGTTTATCGCTGTTTCGGTGCCTTTGCTTCACCTGCAGCCGCACGAGCGACTCCTTCCGAGCGGCGCTGGCTCTGGATCCGAGTCGGTAGTGGAAGCTGCAAGAAACCGTTAAGACTAAAGAACTTTCGGGCTTTTTCCGGTCAGTTCGGTTGATGAGGGACGGGACGGTCTCCTCGCTCACCTGCATGAAAGTTGACGGCACTTGGCTGCTGTTCACAGTGGTCTCTGCGGTGGTCTCGATCAGTCTGTTAGCGACGGGTTGCCTGAATTAAATGTGTGGTGGTGGTGGTGGTGGTGGTGGTTGTTGTTGTGGTTGTTGTTGTTGTTGTTGTTGATCGTAGCTGTTATCACGCTCGTCTGAATTACTGATGCTTGGTGTCTCCAAACACTCACGACGTGCCGAGGCCGGCAGATCAGAGCCTCAGCGCCGGCCGGCGGGTCCCCCCTGCCCGCTTTGTCTGAGGAGCCTCTCCGCGCCGGACACTGAGCGCGTGGAGGAGGCGGAGCGGCTGCTCGACTGTCCGGAACCAGAGGGTTATTAACCGTGTTATTAACAGTGTTATTAACAGTGTTATTAACAATGGGAACCTCATCCACATCAGGTCAGGCTTGCGCTGTCCACGGTTGATGCACAAGCAGTTCACGTCAATCTTAAAAAAGGTGGTTCTTAAAGGGTTCTGCAGTAAAGACATTGGTTCTTTATAGAACCATGAAGACTCAGAGAATTAAAAAGAGAACTTTAAAAATGTTTTTTCTTCAATTCAGTCCTATTTAGAATCTTTTCAAGCTTCAATAGTTCTTCAATAGAAGAACCCTATTTGGTGCTACATACAGCCATTTTCAGAGGTTTATATAGAACCATATACAACACATTCTCCATCTGAAGAACCATGTCACCGTGCAAAGAACATGCATTTAAGCATGAAATTGCTCTCCGTAGAGCTTATAGTTCTAAACAGACCCTTCCCTTCACTAAAGAACCCTTCAAGAACTATCTTGTTTTAAATGTGCGCTTAGATGGTTCTTTGCATGGAGAAACGGTTCTACAGATGAATAATAAATATGGTTCTAAGTAGAAAAAGGTTTTATGGGCTCCAAACACTGAACACAAACACTGGAACACTGAAAGGCTGAACACTGAAAGGCTGAACACTGAATAGCAGAAAAAGGTTTAAAATAAAAGCTGTTTGTCCGCGAATTCGTCTTTGTTACCTTATAAAGCATAAAATGACTGATTCGTTAAAGAATTCGTTCGTATATCGTGTTTTATTTAGACGTATTTGTGTGTCTGTAGTTTATCGGACTGCATTAGTTCATCTCCCCCATTTCAGTGAAGAAAAGAAAAAGCAACAAACTCAAAGCAGCGGCTCCATTTTCTCTCACCGGTTTGTAGTGAAATCTCAACTGGCACAAATGTTGGGGTTATGGTGGGTTTTTGTGGCCCACTCGTCCTGCCCGTCCCCAGTGCCAGTCCTTGGTGGCGTCAGCTGGTGCCAGTGTTTCATGTGGGCAGCGACACATTGGGCTTAGTCACACACACAGATTGCCACTTCACTAAGAATGATGTCCTTCTCAGCCGGTACAGTGGCCAGTGCCTCTTAAAACAAAGGCTCCTCAATGGTTCTCGGCTTGGCTGGACAGGTCTAGAAAAAAATACAATCACTGTTAAAGAACCTTTACGTTATGTACGTTACTCTGACGTAGCAACGAGCTGCTCGTTAAGGAGCTCTAATTAGGAGGAAGGAGCTGAACATTAAAACATATTAAACGCCGCGTTCACGGACAGTTTATTCATTTCTTACTGTATTTATTTAACTGCTGTATTAAAGCAGTAGAGCACTCCAGGAGGGAGTTATCACCAGTAACATCACGGCTGGGATGATCTACGGACACCAGATCACAGCCGGGATGGTATTTCACCATAACACACTCCCTCTCGGGCTCTGCTGCTTAACTAACAAATAGCTGATTGTATGTCAGGCCTTTATGATATCCCACCTTATTCATTTGTTATTACTATACTGTTAAAAGTATTGTTAGATCATTGCCACAGCACCTCTATCCCATGCCATTGATTTTGGGAATTCAAGGGTTGAGATTGCTGTTATTTCAGAGATGATTCATGCATTGATCCATTTCCCCTCTGAAGCATTAATCTCAGAAGGGAAGTCTAACTTTCTTGAAGGTCGGACAAGGCATCGATAGCCACCAATGAGAAACTGGCCTCAAGGGACCTGTCCCTTCTCCCAAACAAGGAGGGTCAATGAAGAGCCCAGTGTGATTGGTGTTTCTAATTCATTCTTATGTTGGCTTATTTGTGCTCCACAAATTGAAGCTTCTGTCACTCTTTACCAATTAGCCCAAGCACTGGCTTCCCTCATTTTGAGTCAGAGCAAAGCACTGTGAGTCCAGACTCATTTAACGGTCACAGGCGTGTGGTGTTGTTATGTGGCTTCATGGTGTCTCAGTCTTTTCTCCATGGTGATTAGAGAACCTTGTGTGTGTTTGTATGCTTGTGTGTGTAGGGCCGTGTATTTAGCTGTTTATGGGGACCAAATGTCCAGAGAATTATGAAAACAGGAACATTTTGATGATTCCTCGCCACTGGCAAAAATGGTCAAATAAATTTTATTTATGAATAAATTGAAATAAATGTATTATTATTATTTCCCATCACGTTGATTTTTTTCTACATTTTAGAATTCTGGGGATGTTTGGCTGATGGGGATACATATGTGTGTGTGTGTGTGTGTGTGTGTGTGTGTGTGTGTGTGTGTGTCCGATCCTTGATTAATGGCTGATTTATATATGTAACTTAAAGCAGTCAGTGTGCAGCTTGTATAGCAGTGCAGATTTACTGTACTCTGAAAAGAACAACACACAGACATTAATGTCTAAACAGCTGGGAGCACAAGTGAGTCCACCTCACAGTGAACGTGTCCAGATTGTGCCCAGTCGTGTCGTCATCCCTCCCTGGTGTCGTGTGACTCGTTAGAGTTACAGGGTTTCAGGTGTGAATGGGGAGCAGGGCTGTTAAATTTGGTGTTTTGGGTACGATTCACTCACACTGACCACTGGATATTCAACACAGCACCTCATGGTAAAGAATCTCTGAGGATGTGAGAAAAAGAGCTGCTGCTCTTCACAAAGACGCCTGGGCTATAAGAAGACCGCTAACACCCTGAAACTGAGCTACAGCGTGTTGGCCAGGGTCATACAGCGGTTTTCCAGGACAGGTTCCACTCGGAGCAGGTCTCACCAGGGTCGACCAAAGAAGTTGAGTCCATGTGTTCAGTGTCATATCCAGAGGTTGGCTTCAAAAAATAGACACATGAGTGCTGCCAGCATTGCTGCAGAGGTTGACGAAGTGGGAGGTCAGCCTGTCAGTGCTCAGACAGTACGCCGCACAATGCATCAGCTCGGTCTGCATGGCCGTCGTCCCAGAAGGAAGCCTCTTCTAAAGCTGATGCACAAGAAAGCCCAGAAACAGTTCGCTGAAGACAAGCAGTCCAAGAACATGGATTTCTGGAACCAGGTCCTGTGGTCTGACGAGACCAAGATAAAATTGCTTGGCTCAGATGGTGTCCAGCATGTGTGGTGGCACCCAGGTGAGGAGCACCAAGACAACTGTCTCTTGTCTACAGTCAAGCATGGTGGTGGTAGCATCATGGTCTGAAGCTGCATGAGTGCTGCCGGCACTGGGGAGCTGCGGTTCATTGAGAGAAAAATGAATTCCAGCATGTACTATAACATTCCGAAGCAGAGCACGATCCTCTCCCTTCCGAAACTGCGCCATATGGCAGTTTTCCAACTCTGTAACGACCCCAAACACACCTCCAAGATGACAACTGCCCTGCTGAAACTCAACTGAGCACCTGTGAGGCTTCATCAAGCAGAAGGTGAAGGAGAGCAAGGTGTCTAACATCCACCAGCTCCGTGATGTCATCATGGAGGGGTGGAAGAGGATTCCAGTAGCAACCAGTGCAGCTCTGGTGAATTCCATGGCCAAAAGGGTTCAGGCAGTGCTAGATAATAATGGTGGTCACACAGAATATTGATACTTTAAGCACAATCTGGACACGTCCACTGTGAGGTGGACTCACTTGTGCTGCCAGCTGTTTAGACATTAATGTCTGTGTGTTGTTCTTTTCAGAGGACAGTCAATCTGCTCTGCTATACAAGCTGCACACTGACCACTTTAACTTATATCAGAGTTTCAGTTCTACAGTGACGTCCCATCAGAAGATAGAATATCTGCAGAAACGTGAGGGGGGCACTCACTTCTGTGAGATACTGTGTGGATGTGTATACATTAAGCAGCCAGTCGTGTAGCAGCAGTGCATAAAATCATGCCAATACAGGCCAGTAGCCTCAGATAATGTTCACAACAGCCATCAGAATGCGGAAAAAATGCCTCAGTGATTTTGACTGTGACATGATTGCTGTTGCCAGACAAGCTGGTTTGAGTGTTTCTGTAACTGCTGATCTCTTGGGATTTTCACACACAATAGCCTCTACGGTTTACTCAGGATAGAGCTATAAGGAAAAACAGTTCTGGATGGAAACATTTTGGAACAGTCAGTTATCGCTTGAAAGCCACAGCCTGTGTGAGTGTTGTTGCTGACCATGTTTATCATTTCATAGCTACAATGTAGCCTGTTCTAATGGCTACTTGAGAGAGCATGGCAGTGAGTTCAGTGTCCCTTTGTGGCCATCCCAGGCACTTGATCTGAATCCAATTGAATGTGTTTGGAATATGGCAGAATAGGGCATGTAGCATGTAGGGCCATGAAAAAATGTGCAGGGACTGCATGATGCAATCAGGTCAACATGAGCCAGAATCTCAAAGGATTGTTTGCAACATCTTGTGGAATCCATGCCATGAATTGAGGCTGCTTTGAGAGCAAAGGGAGGTCCTACCAGGTACTAGTACAGTGTTCCAGATAGCAATGTATCCACAAACACACACACACGCAAACACACACACACACACACACGCAAACACACACACACACACACACACAAATCTTTCCAAAAAGTTGGGATGCTGTGCAAAATGTAAATAAATGAAGGAGAAAAAAACAGCACCGCGGAAATCACGGAAAACAGAGCCGTTGAAGTGGAGCTTGGTTTAAAATAAAAGCTGTTTGTCCGCGAATTCGTCTTTGTTACCTTATAAAGCATAAAATGACTGATTCGTTAAAGAATTCGTTCGTATATCGTGTTTTATTTAGACGTATTTGTGTGTCTGTAGTTTATCGGACTGCATTAGTTCATCTCCTCCATTTCAGTGAAGAAAAGAAAAAGCAACAAACTCAAAGCAGCGGCTCCATGGTCTCTCACCGGTTTGTCGCCGCTCTGGTGGCGACACCACACAGCCTCGTCAGGACTGATCCTTTAGAGTCATCAATAGGCCACTAAGGATGAGTCTTCATAGGACAGTCCTACCGAGATCCCCCACTGCCTCAAAGAGATACAAAGATAGGAATATAAGCGAGCGAGAGAGAGAGAGAGAGAGAGAAAAGGGGGGGGGTCCTCCTGCTGTGAGACTGTAGTGAACTCTCCCAGCGCTCAGTGTTCGATGCTGGGGGAGTCGGGGACTCTGCTGTGAAGCTCTGACGGTGCTCCACAGCTGTTGTACCTGCAGCAGTTACTCTGCTTTTTCCTTTTGTCTGTTTTTATTTCTTCCCCCTTTCCTCCCTTCTTTCCCTCTTTCTCCCTCTCCCCCTTTTTCTCTCATCACTTGGCAGCAGATGGGCTGTCCTTATGGCAATTTTGACACCTAAGCTGTTCCACTGGGCTTCAGTCTCAGACACATTCCAAGCTGCCAAAAGTTGCAGCGAGGGGTGTGAAATCCCTGATATTGTTCAAGGAGAGACCAGCTGAGTTTCCTGACGATGTGTTTGTTCTCGTCTCGTCATGTGTGCTTTAGCTTATTAGGCTACGCAGGACCGGGTGTGTCCATGAGCTCAGGCGTTCTCATTTTCATCATTGATTATTATGATTTTAATCAAGTTCTGTAATGAACAGCCAAATGCAAAGGTTTCAACATGGAGCAAACTTAAACTGTACTGCAAATACACACCATAAAATTATGACCGCCTCCTTGTTTCTACGCTCACTGTCCATCTGATCAGCTCCACTGACCGTATAGCTGCACTCTGTAGTTCTACAGTTACAGACTGTAGTCCATCTGTTTCTCTGATACTCTGTTACCCTGTTCTTCAGTGGTCAGGACCCCCATGGACCCTCACAGAACAGGTACTGTTTGGGTGGTGGGTCATTCTCAGCACTGCAGTGACACTGACGTGGTGGTGGTGTGTTAGTGTGTGTTGCGCTGGTCTGAGTGGATCAGACACAGCAGTGCTGCTGGAGTGCAGCTATACAGTAAGTGGAGCTGATCAGATGGACAGTGAGCGTAGAAATGAGGAGGTGGTCAGAATGTTACGGCTGACAGGTGTAAGTGTGTAATTTCTATTTCACTGCTGAAATTAATTATATGTTCAAATCAGCAAATAAACATTTCATTGTTTTTTTCTCTGTAAAGGATGTAGTTACATATTTTCTTGTAGAAAACAAAGCATTTATTTATTTGACAGAGACGACCAAACATTTGAAAATCTGTTCATTGTTTGACCAAAATAAAATTTTCAGTTTCAGGTTGTTTGCACACCAGAAAAGCCTGATGTGTTGTTTCTACTGTATGTCATTTAGTACCATTCAAACTTAGAGCATATTCTTAAAAATAATACCAAAATATTAGAAGCAAATTCAGTAATTTGCCAGAGAATCATAACTGGATTGTAGTGAAGGCAGAAATTGACACCCCTAATTATCACTACCCTGTTACTCTGATAACAGGTTTGCTGGACAGTTTTTCACCAGAATCTGCTGTGACATGCTTGAAAGGTGTATTTTGTTTTGCCAGTTCAATCTCCAACATGCTGTTAGTCTTTTGTTCGCCTTGCCTTTGTGGTGGTCTTGCTGCATTTGTCATGCTTGTCTCTTCAGTGGAGCTGATCTGTTGGTGTGAAATTGGGCCTCTGCCAAACAAGCTGCCTCTTCATCTCACTCAGAAAGTCACAAGAGCGCATTCGATCTGTCCTGCTGTCGATGCTGAAGTAGTGATACCTTCGATCCTCTTGGCTTCTTTTGAGATATGATGCTTTTATATTGATGCACAGCGTTTTCTTTCACTAATACATTTTATTCATGACCGCAAAAAAGTACAGGGTGAAGAAAAGATTCATCCGATTTCAAAGCCCCATATTTTTACAGCCGTGAGACACCGAGGAACCAATCACACTCCAACCATCATCAATCATTTTGAATCTTTTTGAATCACCTGCATTTGTGCCATGCTTAAAAATGTATTGAGTTCAAACCAAGTAGCATCAGTTTTAAACAGATGATTCCAAGAGTTTTTGCCAGAGTATTCTTTCCAGAGTCGGCTCCTGTCTATCAGACCATTATCATTCACTCTCAGAATTAAAGGTACTAAAGGTATTAGACTGTCTCTGGGTCAGTTCCCCTCCTGTCTCTGGGGTGGGACCCTCAAGGCTCTGTCTCAGTCCCTTCAGTCAGGGAACATAACTGAACCATAATCCACTGAAATGATCTGTTCTAAGCTGGACTGACTCCACACACCCCGCCTCGCCTCCAGGCTTTTACTCTACTGCTCTGTTTTAAAACATTCGGTTATGAAAAGGAACAAATACCAACTTTTCACCTGGAGAACCTGATTCAAGCTCCACACTTAGACCTTAAACCCACTGCTGGAGCTTTGAGGGAACATCTACACTGTTTGTACCTTGATGAAGGAGAAACGTTCCTGATCAAAACCTTCATTACTAACAGTGTTCTTGAGCAATTATATTAAGTCTGTAAACAGGAAATGGAAATGACATTGAGTGTGTTTACACGCATCAATAATCCGATCATAATTGGATTTCTGCACTTATCTGATTATTCGATTGGTCATGTAAACACCACACTCTGATCTATAAACCCGATTAAGGAACCTGATAAAGAGGCTGGGTTTTAGCTCAGTAATCAGATTTCTCAGTGCTGTGAGCTCTTACTCTGATTTCTTTCGTTTCACTCAGTCTGCGCGAGATCAGATCAGACTGCTCTACCGGAAATAAGCGAGCAGCGTCGCCTCGAGACGCAGAAATACACTTATGGAATGACACTGAAACCAAATACCAAATACTCGACAAAATGAAGGATTTAAATATTCTTCATCTGCTAGATGACGTCCGCTCATATTTTCAGGTAAAGCAGTACAATTTTTATTTAAAAGCTGCGGCAGTTTGAGTTTTACATTATGTTTACGTCATATCTTCTGTGAGTTTATTGGCTGGTTGTTAAGCAGAAATCTGATTACTGTCTGACTCCTGTAGACCTGGAGTTTCCCCATTATCTGATTACTGTCTGACTCCTGTAGACCTGGAGTTTCCCCATTATCTGATTACTGTCTGACTCTTGAAGACCTGGAGTTTCCCCCATTATCTGATTACTGTCTGACTCCTGTAGACCTGGAGTTTCCCCATTATCTGATTACTGTCTGACTCCTGTAGACCTGGAGTTTCCCCATGATCTGATTACTGTCTGACTCTTGAAGACCTGGAGTTTCTCCATTATCTGATTACTGTCTGACTCCTGTAGACCTGGAGTTTCCCCATTATCTGATTACTGTCTGACTCCTGTAGACCTGGAGTTTCCCCGTTATCTGATTACTGTCTGACTCATGTAGACCTGGAGTTTCTCCATTATCTGATTACTGTCTGACTCCTGTAGACCTGGAGTTTCACTAATTATCTGATTACTGTCTGACTCATGTAGACCTGGAGTTTCCCCATTATCTGATTACTGTCTGACTCCTGTAGACCTGGAGTTTCCCCATTATCTGATTACTGTCTGACTCTTGTAGACCTGGAGTTTCCCCATTATCTGATTACTGTCTGACTCATGTAGACCTGGAGTTTCTCCATTATCTGATTACTGTCTGATTCATGTAGACCTGGAGTTTCCCCCATTATCTGATTACTGTCTGACTCCTGTAGACCTGGAGTTTCCCCATTATCTGATTACTGTCTGACTCCTGTAGACCTGGAGTTTCCCCATTATCTGATTACTGTCTGACTCATGTAGACCTGGAGTTTCCCCGTTATCTGATTACTGTCTGACTCATGTAGATCTGGAGTTTCCCCATTATCTGATTACTGTCTGACTCCTGTAGACCTGGAGTTTCCCCATTATCTGATTACTGTCTGACTCATGTAGACCTGGATACTTTAAGATGAACCGCAGAGTGTCTTAACATCTGTTTAACTGTATGTTTCTATTGTTTTATTCAGTGATGGGCAGCGCAGTTTACTATAACCAGCATAATGACACAGCATTTATCTACACTGAAAATGTTGCTTTGACTTGCGTTTAAAAGCCAGATGCTGCGTCCCTCTGATCACCTTCCTGTGTTAATGTTGTTGATGAAATATTACAATGATGGTGGTGAATAATGAGGAGATGGAGCTGAACATGTGTCTGTTTATTAGGAGGAGGAACATCAGCAAGCTTGGCTAAAGCATTTGGGAAATGGAGACTGAAACTGGGGTGCGGCAATGCTCTGATAAACAGCAGGCGGTGCTCTAATAAGCAGCAGGGGGCGCTCTGGTAAATATCAGGGGGTACTCTGATAAACAGCAGGGGAGCTCTGATAAACAGCAGGGGGAGCTCTAATAAGTACCAGGGGGCGGCTCTGATAAAAAGCAGGCGGTGCTCTGATAAACAGCTGGGGCGCTCTAATAAGCAGCAGGGGGCGCTCTGGTAAATATCAGGGGGCACTCTGATAAACAGCAGGGGAGCTCTGATAAACAGCTGGGGGTGCTCTAATAAACAGCAGGGGGAGCTCTGATGAACAGCAGGGAGTGACTCTGATAAACAGCAGGAGGAGCTCTGATAAACAGCAGGGGGCAGTCTAATAAACAGCAGGGGGAGCTCTGATGAACAGCAGGGAGCGACTCTGATAAACAGCAGGAGGAGCTCTGATAAACAGCAGGGGGCAGTCTAATAAACAGCAGGGGGAGCTCTGATGAACAGAAGGGAGCGACTCTGATAAACAGCAGGAGGAGCTCTGATAAACAGCAGGGGGCGCTCTGATAAACAGCAGGGGGGCGCTCTGATAAACAGCAGGGGAGCTCTGATAAACAGCAGGGGGCGCTCTGATAAACAGCAGGGGGCGACTCTGATAAACAGCAGGGGGCGACTCTGATAAACAGCAGGGGGCGCTCTGATAAACAGCAGGGGGCGACTCTGATAAACAGCAGGGGGCGCTCTGATAAACAGCAGGGGGCGCTCTAATAAACAGCAGGGGGCGACTCTGATAAACAGCAGGGGGCGCTCTGATAAACAGCAGGGGGCGCTCTAATAAACAGCAGGGGGCGACTCTGATAAACAGCAGGGGGCGCTCTGATAAACAGCAGGGGGCGCTCTAATAAACAGCAGGGGGCGCTCTGATAAACAGCAGGGGGAGCTCTGATGAACAGCAGGGAGCGACTCTGATAAACAGCAGGGGGGCGCTCTGATAAACAGCAGGGGGCGCTCTGATAAACAGCAGGGGGCAACTCTGATAAACAGCCGGAGGAGCGCTGATAAACAGCAGGGGGCGCTCTGATAAACAGCGGGGGGTGACTCTGATAAACAGCAGGGGGCGCTCTCACAGAATTCACTAGATACAGTTTATCACACTTTAGTTTTGTTTGACCTTTTTTACACAGTAACTGTAGCTAAAGGTAGCTGTCTGACTGACTAACTTGATTGTGTTTATGTTTCAGCTGTGCGCGTATGGTCAGTTGCTAGGAAACAGACAAGACAGTTGACTGTTGAGTTCAATCGATAATCATAAGTTAAGATTTCCTAAGTTGAGATAAGAAAAGATGCTGTAAGATAAGATAGACTCCTAACTATGACAGACTCCTTCTATCATAGACTAGTGCATGCTGCCTGTTACAGGAGCTCCCGTTCATGTTCTCTCGTTTTTCCTCTTAACTTTTATTTACCTTTTTAAACGTTTATTTATTTGACAAGGCAACTTAGGGAAGCTGTGCCCTCTCGAAACGTGTGAGTAGAGAGTCTTGGTCTATTTTTTTGCCGTGAAAGTGCTGCTTTCACTCACTCTCCATGTACGCCGCGGTGATGCAGCATGGCCGCTTTATTTACACCCGGGACCAGCTGATCACACTGCAGCCGGTCGGCATGGCGACCAGGACAACAAACATCCCCAAAGAGCTTCGGAGACGGATGCACAGGGGATGCCGAGGGGAAATTAACCAGCGCACGGGGAAAGCGAGGGAGAGACGGCGGAGGCTTATGGAGAAGAGGGGATATAAGCCGCGTCTCCCCTCCGTCATCATGGGCAACGTGAGGTCGCTGAATAAGATGGACGAGCTGACAGCACTAGCCAGGAGTCAGAGGGAGTACCGGGAGTGTAGTCTAATGTGCTTTTCGGAGACATGGCTACACCAGGACATCCTGGATGACCATGTTTCCATCAATGGCTTCCAGACTGTTCGGGCCGACCGGGGCTGCACCGAGAGCTGTAAGCGCAGAGGAGGTGGGCTCGCTGTGCTAGTTAATAACCGCTGGTGTAACCCTGGTCACATTAACATCAAGGAACGTACCTGTTGCCCGGACATTGAGCTGTTGGCTGTTGGACTTGGAACATTATTTACCATGTGAGTACTCTCATGCCATCATCGTGACTGTCTACATTCCCCCCTCTGCCAACCCAACGTCGGCAAGTGACGTCATTTACTCAACTACAGCACGTCACCAAACGCAACACCCGAGTGCCTTTATCACCATATCAGGTGACTTTAACCATGTCACTATGGCCAAGGCACTACCACACTTCACGCAGTATGTGGACTGTCCCACCAGAGAGGAAAGAACACTGGACCTGCTGTATGCTAATGTTAAGGACGCATACAGCTGCTCCCCCCTTCCCCCTCTGGGTAGGTCAGACCACAACTTGGTTCACCTCAGCTCCTGTTATATGCCGCTGGTGAAGAGTCAGCCTGTGACCAAGCGGATAGTGAGGAGATGGTCTGGGGAGGCTTACGAGGCACTGCAGGATTGCTTTGAGGCTACCGATTGGTCTGCACTCTGTGAGCCACACGGAGAGGACATCGACGGGCTCACAGAGTGCCTCACGGACTACATTAACTTCTGTGTGGACTCCACTGTCCCAACCAGGACTGTTAAATGTTACCCAAACAACAAGCCATGGGTAACGAAGGACATTAAGGCTCTCCTCAACAAGAAGAAGAGGGCCTTCAAAGCGGGAGACAGGGTGGAGGTGAGAACGATCCAGAGGGAACTGAGGACAGCTATCAAGGAGGTGAAGAACAAATATAGGAGGAAGCTGGAGTGGAAACTCCAGAACAACAAGAGGGAGGAATGGAATAAGGACCATCGCCAGCTTCAGGTCCAACAGAGGAGTAGAGGTCAGTGTGGGCGGGGCCAACAAGCTAAATCTGTTCTTTAACAGATTTGACACCGCAGGCTCTGTCCTCCCCCATCCGGACTCCTCTGCTGCTGGTCCTCAGCAGCCCATTCCACTCACCCCCCCTCACCCTCCTGATAGCCTGCCCCCCTCCTGTGGCTATCCATCTCACACCTCCACCCCTCCCCCAACCATCACCTCTACAGTGAGTCTCACTGCTGACCAGATGAGAAGACAACTGAAGAGACTCCACACAAACACAGAGTGCCACAGGAGGTCATTCTTACCTGTGGCCCTCAAACTCTATAACTCCTCCCTCAGTGTGTGACTCACAAAGTGTAGCTCATCTGTGCAAAACTCAATACCAAACAGTTCATATGTGTAATAATAATAACTGTGTGCAAAAACTCAGAGGGACAATAATTTAAATAATTTAAATAATTTGAACTGCTTTATACGAGATGTTTCATATTTATTATCACAGTCACCGCCACTTTACTGTATTCATAAGAACTTGTGCAAATTTCTCTTTATCTTTGTTTTAAATTATTAAAGTGTTTGTTCTTTTACATAAATAGTTGCAACTGTAACAACTGCAATTTCCCTCTGGGATCAATAAAGGATTCTGATTCTGATTCTGATTCTAAATGAAGATCTGATTTGCTTCTATAATACAAATTTGTCAAAAATCTTATCTTGACCTGTCGGATTAACTTAAGACAAAAAGATAGGAAGTTTCTGTAATACGGCCCGGTTCCCTTTCCAGATTTCCTTTTCTTCTCTGACATCTCTTCTCTTGTCATAGAGCCCGTAGCTTTTTAAAGGCTGGCGAGACTGCAGCAGATGGCTGCTGGAGCCGTGGCACTCAGCAGGTGGAGATGTTGGTTGACGTTCTCAGTGTGTGTTAAGCTTCTCTCACTTCGCCCGTGGCTCCCCATCCCCTATAGATGTCACTGAGTTCATGTGCCCTACATTTATCCTGCACTTCGTTGGAGTGTCATTCGAGCAACTGGAGAAGTCTCGCTTTCAGTTTGTTCAGAGGAGGAATCTGCTGTGTGATGCTCTAAGCAGTTAAGACTGGAACGAGCTCCAAAACATCTCATGGGCGTTGACTTTCCTAATTCTTTTTTTCCCCAGAATAGATTCACTCTCTGGGTCTCCTTTTCTCCTTCTTTGCAGAATTCCCAGCAACATCGTCTACCCCCCGTTGCGATCCTGCTTTGTTGAATAACACATGAAATCTTCTGCTGCCTGCTGTGCTTTAAGATGTGCCAGAAGTGTTTCTGCAAAGAATAGATGAGGATTTAGTTCCTTATCCAATTATGTCTTATCTGCTGTCACCAAAACCAGTTTTTTGGACGTTCAGCAGTGTTCGGTAATTCACTTCTTTTGGAGTCATGGAGAACATGGACAGCTGTTTTGAAGCGTCTGTATTGTTTGAAGTTTTTGAGGGGTATATTTACGATCGGGCTGTAAATGTGGTGGTCCTTCTCCTTGTTGCCTCTTCTTGCCTCTTTTATAGCTGCTGCCAGTCGTATGCAGATATCCATCAATATCAATATTCCATCTCTATTTCAAAGCCTCTATCTTTGGCTGCACTCACACAGCAGGTAAAAGGCTCCATTCACATTTCCAGGCTGAAGTGGCCCAGATCCGATTCTTTGCCCTAATGTGACTCAGATCTGGTGTTTTCAGGGCTGTGTGGACACAAATGTGATCTTTTCAAATCCAACCTGAGCCACTTTCATATGTGGTCATGGTCATTCATGGCCGTGTGACCTTGAGATGGTCAGATCGGAATTCATGTGCTTTTGCTCCATCATTCAGCGTTACCATGGCAACAGCGCCGACCAGCCGTTAAAGCCTGTAAACGGTGGAAAAGCAGCTCATCTCCCCTTTTTCTCCACCGTCTGTCTCTAATAATGAAGCTGAGAGCTGATCAGAGTTAATGATCTTCTCAGCGAAGCTCGTTCTGCTCGTTAGTTTGTGCTGATGATGCAGTGATTCAGTCACGTGACGTCACTGAGTAGGAGGAGCTCATGAGGGTCAGTTCATCACATTAATGACAGATTAGAGTAATGTGAACGCAGCTAAAGTGGCCCAAATCTGATTTTTGTTTGTCTGGTCAGATGATCTTTTAAATGTGGTCTGTATGCGACAGTCTGAACAGATCAGCTCCTAAACTGACCCTCATGGTCAAAAGATCAGGGCGTCTCGCGGCGTCACGCGGCTCATCCAGAGGTGAACAATCACAACCGCCAACGAACGGCAGTCGCTCCCGGAGGATCAGCTTCAACTTCACCAGCATCACAGAAGCTTCACTGACCGACAGCTGGGCTCGTCACCCAGAATGTGATCAATCTCGCTGTAGAAAGGGCGTGGCCACTTCTTCGGTTTGGATTCTTTAAACTTTGCTCTCAGACTTTTAACTTCCACCAGAAGTGGAAAAACTTTGCATTAAACTGTATTTGAGTAGCCACTGTAAAATTGGCTGTGATTATGTTTAACTGGCTGAAGTTTCCTAGTACAACAGCTTGCCTGGACTTTTAGTGAAGATTAACAGATTGATTATGTCTACATAAATCAAACCGTCCTCATTTCAGATAAACAAAGTGCTTTATTCGCTTCCCTGACCACCAGTTCCTCTCCTCTTGTTATCTCACGGCCATCCAGAACACCTCCAGACTGAGCGCCGTCTCTGACAGACTTCGACTCCTGTGCCAGATGTTGTGCACGCTCACTGTGGCTCTTGTTTACAAGCTTGTGATGCATGCGGGGGGACATCCCACCGAGCGCAGCAGGAGGTGAGGCCAGCTTGTTTCACCAACATCCTCCACACCTCCCCCGGATCTCCGGGACGCTTTGTTTCATCAGCAGCCCTTTCAAAGGCCCACCTGTTTCAGTCATGTGACAGCAGGCCGCCACGGACTCTCCAGCCAAGGCTTTGTGTGGGCTCAGCGCAGGCGGAGATCATCGCTGGTGTAGTTTAGTCTGAAGTAGTGGGTGTACAGAGACCTCGCTCTAATTGCTCGTAAAGCGTTTATGTACTGTTTCTCAGCCTCTCTTTATTCCGTAGAACAGGGATGTCAAAGTCATTTATTTTAATTTTACTTATTTTGCCACGACCCCAGCTAGCTATTGTTTATTCAGAATAACTATATAAAACAATATACAACAGTTAGTTTCGGCCAGCTGATTGGTTGAGAAGCGGTCTAACCGTGCTGTTTCAAACAAAACACTATCACTCCTCTGAGACACTGTTACTAAGCAACGGCTCTGACAGCTGTAGGAGACGCTCGAGCCATCTGAGCGTTTTTACTTCTTACTTTGCCACAAACAGAAAACGGACGCTGTTAAGACCACATCTGACTGACAGCCGATTCGGTCCGACTCTGAAGACGAGACGACACTAAATTCCCAAACTGTCGTCACCACTGAGCAGCTTTTCAGTCGGCAGCTGTGACAGAACAGCTGAACAACCTGGAATCAGCCAGAAATGAACCCAACACCATTCGCCAGACGTGTCTGATCTTCAGAGTCGGACCAAATCAGACTGAGCCGTAAAACTGACCCAGTAAAAACAGAGAAGCTGCTCAGTGGAGACGACAGTTTGGGAATTTAGTGTAAGGAGCTGGAGAACGAACTGCCGGCTGAGCAGCGAGTGGGCGGAGCTCGTTACTCTGACGTGGCAACGAGCTGCTCGTTAAGGAGCTCTAATTAGCAGGAAGGAGCTGAACATTAAAACATATTAAAGCCGCGTTCACGGACAGTTTATTCATTTCTTACTGTATTTATTTAACTGCTGTATTAAAGCAGTAGATCACTCGAGGAGGGAGTTATCACCAATAACATCACGGCTGGGATGATCTACGGACACCAGATCACAGCCGGGATGGCATTTCAGGATAGAACACTCCCTCTCGGGTTAATATAGACTAAAATAGACTTTAGACTTAAATAGACAGCACTTAATTGTTTTCCCAACGTCTTGCACTGCAGTGACTACATGTAACACCTCATATCCCTTCAGCGTGAATGGCCTGTGAGGTGTTCACGGTTTTGATAAAACATAATGAATTCAACACGTGCGTTTTTTGCAAGTACGTTTTGGACTCATGGACTGTTTATACGAGGGAGGGAATAGTACATTTTGAAACAATGATAACATCATACATCATATCATGTTTCACGTTGACGTCACTCTGTAGAGTCGCCGCCGCTTTGGGGAGCGAGTCAGGGAGTGGCTGCGCTGCGCGATGCTGGGCTTTATGAACGATTCACCTGTAAGACGCCACAGAAGCCGAGAGACGAGAGACTCGCAGACCTTTAATCAGTCTTTAATCCAGACTCCAGGCTTGGAGCCGCTGCTCTGCATAGTTCAGCGTTTCTCTGCTGTTCGCACCTCGATCAGCTCCAGAAGGGATTAATCAGCTGATCATTTCAGGAATTTTAAGCGGGAAGCCGCAGTTACGCAGGGCCGGGGTTTCAGGACTGGAGCTGAACTCTGAACTAACTGCACCAGCAAACTTACAGAACCACGTCTGTCGACACACGGCGTCGTTTTCCGTCCCGCGACTTTCAGTCTGATATTTAACGCTTATGTTTCTCCGTTCAAACGTCATTTAAATCAGAAACAGAGAGTAAAGCGATCCCGGCGGTCCGCAGCTCCGTCAGGGGGACCGCTGTTCACCTCTCGGCTGTGAACACCAGCTAAAGTTCTCTAAAGACCAGCATTGATCACGTCTATGTTAATGAGCTGACGTCGTTTCCCTCCTATGATCAGAGTTCATCTCCTCTTTATGCAGCACCATGGGATCCTTTACCCACCCTGACGTGACGAGCCGGGGGCTTCTGTGCTGTTAAACGCTGTGAGAGACTCTCCAGAACAGGGGAGGGGCTGAGGATGAGATAAATATATCAGGAAAACACAGATTTGGTATCTTTCCCCCAGTTTAAGTGAGATCAGGAGTTCAGGGGAACTGTAGAAAGATCAGCGCCTCTCCACAGTGTTTTGTTGCGTCGACGTCCACCGTCTGATCTCACGCAGACTGAGAAATGTGAAAGAAATGGGAATGTTTACATGACCATTTGAATAATCTTATAACTCCAGAAATCTGATTATGATCAGATTATTGACTGCACTCATTGCAGGGGCTCTCAGCATGGTAATGATGGTGGAGATGCTGTTAGTTTACCTTCTGCTGGTTGCACATCCATTCATTTTGAGGAGGTGTGGCAGAAACTAGCTATTGTGGGTTTTTTAGGCTGTAGCTCAGCAGTTGTGCTAAAGCCCTTCTGTATGGCTGTGAAAAGTGCACAGCTGGTGGAAGACACACAGAAGCAGTCAGCTTGTATTCCCTAAAGACACGCCTGCAATCGCTCCGTAAATTTCCCCTGGCACCGACTGTGCTCCCGTCCTCATATGCAATTTCCTCCACTTACCCTGCAGTGACGAGCTTTTAAATAGCCCTCAGTAAATGCCCCTAGTTGGCTGCCCTGTATACACCCCTCTACACGGGGTAGACGCATATATATGTATGTGTGTGTGTCTTCGTATGAATGCAGAGTGGAGGTTGCTGGTCTATTTATCGACCCACAGCCCTGCAGCAGCTCAATACACCAGTCCCATTGATTTCCTATACGCTGCCGTCTCCCCACAGCAGAGTGGCCAAAGCCGTGGGCTGCTCTGATGATGGACGTTTGTGTAGAGGAAGCGTGCGTGTTGCTTGGACTCAATCTGCCAGTTATTACAAGCGTTGGTAGAAAAATCACATTTTCACACTGTTCTCCTTACCCGGCATGTGGTCTGTCAGCCAAGACACGCTTGCTAAAGAATTAGATTTGTGATGGTTTATAACTGCTGGATTATAATAAACAAATTAATCAATTAAATCATTATAATTTCATTAATTCAACATTTAATGGTCTCCTCTGCACCTTTACACAGCATGACTGGCTCAGGCAGCATTCACAAGCTAACCATACACCGGTCAGGCGCAACATTATGACCACCTTCTCGTTTCTACCCTCACTGTCCACTTCATCGGCTCCACTGACCGTATAGTAGTTCTACAGTTACAGACTGTAGTCCATCTGTTTCTCTGATACTCTGATACCCTGTTCTTCAGTGGTCAGGACCCCCATGGACCCTCACAGAGCAGGTACTGTTTTGGGTGGTGGGTCATTCTCAGCTCTGCAGTAACACTGACGTGGCGGTGGTGTGTTAGTGTGTGTTGTGGATCAGTGGATCAGACACAGCAGTGCCACTGGAGTTTTTAAACACTGTGTCCACTCACTGTCCACTCTATTAGACACTCCTACCTTGTCGGTCCACCTTGCAGATGTAAAGTCAGAGACGACAGCTCATCTGCTGCTGCACAGTTTGTGTTGGTCATCCTCTGGTCCTTCATCAGTGGTCACAGGACGCCGCTCACAGGACGCTGCCCACAGGACGCTGCCCACAGGACGCTGCCCACAGGACGCTGTTGGCTGGATATTTTTGGTTAGTGGACTATTCTCAGTCCAGCAGCACCACTGAGGTGTTTAAAAACTCCAGCAGCACTGCTGCATCTGATCCAATCATTGATCACCTCACAGCACTAGCACTGAAAAAACTGTAATCTTAAACACTTGATTATGTAGTTCCTAACAGCGCATAACATGCTGTATTATATCTATAAATCCAGGCTACTCCTTCTGTTTTTATCTATGCTACTGTGTATAAATTAACATCTACATTTGCTGTTGTTGATAGATTTTTAGATTAGAAGAAACTCTGTATGATAAACTGTGCAGTGGACAGTGGCATTCATATTCCCTTCTACTCCCAGGTGTGATGGGGCAGTGTGACACACTGGTCTCATCAACTGCTCATACTTCAAATTTCTCTTAGTGCCACCAGAGTCAATGGAATCTTTTTCTCATTAAATTTGCCTTTAATAAAATGGCTCTTATGAATAACCTGAGGCTAATGCGAACGACGGCTCTGCAATACCAATTAAAAGGCAATAATGGGGAGAGTGGTGTTGCTCGAAAAACACCCATTTTGTGTGCCTCCCTGCCTTCAACCCCAGCAGTTATGTTCTTCGCTGCTCCTCTGAGGGAGTCACTGTGCTGGATACAATACCACAGTGTCCAAAAGTGACTGGAACTTTGCTTCATTCCCACTTTAAAAGCTTTTCCCACTTTTATTTTTCAGACATTCTGCTTTTTGGGGACTGTATGAAGAGCATAGCTTTCATGTACTCTAGGGAACAAAAGGCAGGGTGAGGGGGGGTAGCGCTAACTGAGGAACAGACTGGCGTATGCTGGATGTTCAGAGTCAGACCTGTGTCACTGATTTGTATGGTGTGATGCGCTGAGAGACCCTCATCATGTTTGATTTCCCTCCTGAGGAAAGATGGAATGGTCTGTTTATCTCTTTGACAAACCCTATCAGACCAAATCATGTTCTTTACAGGCATGACCTGCATTGTGTGGTGAATTGCTCAAATTAAGTATGCATTGATGCCATTTCTGGTACTGGATACCACTTTAAATTTTAAACTTTATTTTAAAATGGGCTGTAAAGAGTCTGTATTGTCATATTTCAGCGCACAGAAAATGGGTCAGTTCGCCTGGTGAGTTTCTCTTGTAAACCTGTGGTTCAAGTTCTGAGCCAGGGGGCATTGATGCTTTTTTAAAGCTTATGGAGGTGAAACTAAGCGCTTGACTTGTTTTCCAAAATAAAATAAACCAAGCATGACCACAGTGACTGACCTCTGATAACACTGCTGTTTATCAGACTTGCATCGGGGAATGAATCCGTTCTCAGGCAAAGTAAACTGTGTAGAGTCCCATCTGCAGTCAGACTGTCCACGCTTCTTCTGCTTTGGATCTTGAGTCAAAAAGCTGAAGTCACTTGTGATGAAGTTAAAGTTGAAGCATAAGTCTTTCTCAGTTTTCTCGTCAAGTCTCAAGTCCTCAAATTTGTGGCTCGAGTCAGACTTGAGTACAAGTCATATGGCTCCGGTCCACACCTCTGCCTGTTATTACCATAGATTTCCGTGCCTGGATGCCGCCTTGCCTGCTGTTCTCTATCTGAGGTGGTGCGTCTGCGCGTCCGTCATGTTGGAGAGGTCAAGTGAACACATTCACTGGTACTGAGAGACGAAGAGTCTCAGGATTAAATCAGCCACACCTTCCTCATTACTCCACCCGTCTTCACCACGTCTGCTTGGTTCTAATCCTCAGACTCAGATTAATCCGGGCTGCGCGGATCTGCTCTCGGCAGCTTTTATTACTGTAATAACTGATGGTGATCATTAGCGTCCGGACCAGCAGGACAGTGTTCGGTCTGTACCGGACGATAAAAACCCAGTTTAGGGCGAGAAACACAAACACACATCAGCAAATCCACCAATGAGTGAATCACTTCTGATATTAATGCACAGAAAAATAAAATAAACACAGTAAGAAGGGCGAAGCTGAAGCTTCCTATTCGCCAGCTTCTCGGTCCAGCAGTTCCATTCTGGTGCCTGAAGCTGCATCATTTAAGGTGGAACGGGAAAATTTGAACAAGAAGCCGGCTAATAAGAAGCTGACTTCAGGTTTGTGTAAGAAGGTTCTAACGTTAATCTATTATGAATATCTACACTTCTCTATTCTGTCTACAAAAACTGCTGAGACAGGACCGCCCCCCCCCATCCCCCTGTATAATCATACAGATAAGCATGATTATGTCCACCAATGATTTCTTACAGCTGCGAGTATTCCTTCCAAAGCTAGCTTAAGCATCTCATCTAAAGGTGTGGAGCAGATGTAACTATGGTGAGGTGTCTGGTGCCATGACATCATCACACTACTACATAAAGCTGAGATCCTCTGAATAGCCTGTTAAATGAAATAAGCTTTATATAAAACCAGAGGAAAAACGATCACATCAGCAGGATCTCTGAGCTTCACCACCCACGTGGCCATATCTACACAAACACCACACGCACAATAAACACCACACAGACAATAAACACCACACAGACAATAAACACCACACAGACGATAAACACCACACACACAATAAACACCACACAGACAATAAACACCACACAGACGATAAACACCACACACACAATAAACACCACACACACAATAAACACCACACAGACAATAAACACCACACACACAATAAACACCACACAGACAATAAACACCACACAGACAATGAACATCACACACACAATAAACACCACACAGACGATAAACACCACACACACAATAAACACCACACAGGCAATAAACACCACACACACAATAAACATCACACACACAATAAACACCACACAGACGATAAACACCACACAGACAATAAACATCACACACACAATAAACACCACACACACAATAAACACCACACAGACGATAAACATCACACACAATAAACACCACACAGACGATAAACACCACACACACAATAAACACCACACAGACAATAAACATCACACACACAATAAACACCACACACAATAAACACCACACAGACGATAAACATCACACACACAATAAACACCACACACACAATAAACACCACACACGCAATAAACACCACACAGACAATAAACACCACACAGACGATAAACACCACACACACAATAAACACCACACACACAATAAACACCACACACACAAACAATAAACACCACACAGACAATAAACACCACACACACAATAAACATCACACACACGATAAACACCACACAGACGATAAACACCACACACACAATAAACACCACACACACAATAAACACCACACAGACGATAAACACCACACACACAATAAACACCACACACACAATAAACACCACACACACAATAAACACCACACAGACGATAAACACCACACAGACGATAAACACCACACAGACCATAAACACCACACAGACGATAAACACCACACAGACGATAAACACCACACAGACCATAAACACCACACAGACGATAAACACCACACAGACGATAAACACCACACAGACGATAAAGACCACACATACGATAAACACCACACAGACAATAAACACCACACACACAATAAACACCACACAGACAATAAACACCACACACAATAAACACCACACACACAATAAACACCACACAGACGATAAACACCACACAGACGATAAACACCACACCACACAGACGATAAACACCACACAGACGATAAACACCACACAGACGATAAACACCACACACACAATAAACACCACACACAATAAACACCACACAGACGATAAACACACAGACATGAATGTGGATCACTGCGTTCCCATCTGTTATATAATCCTATCCCACTTTCTTGGAGCAATATTCCTGGGATAGTGGAATTCTGGGCAGTATCTTTCTTAAACTGCCGCTCTGTGATGGTACTGAATGCTGTCCAGCGGCGATGCTAACCTCCCCAAAATGGCGGTGCTGATGACATGGCTGGCTGTTATTAGTACAATTGATTTCAGAAGAAACATTCGAGGAACAGGGGTTCAAACTTTTGGATGTATTGTGTAGATCTTTAGACATTTCGATTGTGGGTTGTTGTTCATGTAGCGCAGTTACAAGCAGACTGATGGCCATTTACTGACCCGTCATGTCCCTGTTTTTCTCTGACCAACAGGAGGTGCTGGAAGTGAAGATGAAGTCCAGCTGGTGCTTACCTTTTGCCCTCCTCCTTGCCACCCTCCCCCCTCCCTCACAAAGCAGTGAGAGCCTGCCGGTGAACACCAAGCGGGGCCTGAGGCAGGTTTCTACTGCCAACAGAAACGTCCTGCAGGACCATGAGGCTGCGCTGCCACACGCAGGCCACCGGAGGAGGCAGGGGGCACTTTCCCATAGGCCTCTGCAGCCAGCCACCCGGCCTGAGGATGACGGGCCAGGCCTGGAGGGCTTGAGCCCCGTCAGGTTGGAGATGGGACCTGGGGAGCGGGAGAGAGGTCACGGCGGAGTCAGAGGTCTTTCTCACATGAGGGACAATCACCCTCCAGGAGGAGAGTTCACGCGTAAGGGCAGAAGACACGGACACCAGCCTGATCACCGGAGACATGGCCGCAGGGACAAGACTCGAGGGAAAGGTGCCTGAATGGATTAGCCTCCAATATTGATTGAGATGTTGATTTAAAGGACAAACAAATTCTCGTCCTTTCTTAAGGCTGTTTTACCACACTGCACTCTGTGTATTTATAAGGTGATGTACAGCACATTAGCTGTGATCTGCTGTAGGGAGGCACATTTTCTGACACTGGGAGGCAGTTTAAATGTCCATAGTGTGGTAGCTGCATTTGTCAAAATATGGTTAAATGGGAAAATTAAATGGTTATAATGGCAACAGAGCCATTCAGAATGGTTTAGTGTGAATTATACAACAGTCAGTTCCAGTCACGTGAGCTGATTGGTTGAGAGTTGTTCTAACTGCTGTCATTTCACCATAACATCACAAACACTGTATCACTCCACTAAGATGCTGTTGCTAAGCAACGACTCTGACAGTTGTAGGAGACGCTTGAGCCATCTGAACGTTTTTACTTCTTACTTTGCCACAAACAGAAAACGGACACTGTTAAGACCACATCTGACCAACAGCCGATTTGGTCCGACTCTGAAGACGAGACGACACTAAATTCCCAAACTGTCGTCTCCACTGAGCAGCTTTTCAGTCGGCAGCTGTGACAGAAGAACAGCTGAACAACCTGGAATCAGCCAGAAATGAACCCAACACCATTCGCCAAACTAAACGGGCTGTAAGAAGCTTTACAGACCAGCTGGAACAAAACAACATTAATACTGATCTGGACAAACTGACCAAACTGAGCTGAACCTGATATTGGGTCAGTTTTACGGCTCAGTCTGATTTGGTCCGACTCTGAAGATCAGACACGTCTGGCGAATGGTGTTGGGTTCATTTCTGGCTGATGCACATTGTTGGCATATGACATCTTTACCAACTACCCCATTAAAGAAATATACATATTATTCTTTTAAAAAATATTTCCATTATTTTAGCAACTTTATATAACAAAAACACTAAGTAATAATTCTTTGACCACTTCTATTCCTCTATTTATGATTTTTGGACAGTGCAAAGGGCAGCTGACATTTTCCATTTACATGAAAAAGAGAAAAAATTTACATTTTGTTACGAAAGCAACGTGTTTCCTAAACTAGATTGGTTTTACTAACTTTACTATGCCTGAAGTGTCCACTGGGCGGCTGTATTATTTTCAGAAATATAAATATGAGATCAGTGTTGGCAGATACTCAGCATTAAAAGTCTCATATTGAGATAAAAAAAACCTGATTTGAACATTTCTAGTTGCTAAAAACAATTAGCACTTTGTGAAAGTAGTGTTAATTGGTATCTGCAACCTTCAGGTCTACCTGCAGGTCCTAAGGTCAGATGATGTCCACTTCACAGGTCTAATTAATTGATTTATTGAGTCCAGTCATGCATTCAGTGCTCCCAACAGCAGCATCAACAACGTTCTTTCTAGCTATTCACCCTGAATGACTGAATACATGCCTTTATTATCATCAGTAAGACAAAATTTAATGCTGTGTGTAAAGAGTAGTTAAAAGCATAAATACGTTCTATTAAACCTCCAAACAGAAACTCAAAAGTACATCGTGTTATGTTCTTAACTGCATGTAAGATTTATTCGGAGTAATTTTGTACCATTTCCTTTGGTCCATTCTTCATGACATCTTCTCACAGGCTAAAGTGCAGCTGAACAAGGTTTTGTTATGACAGCAAAAAATTATACGACGTCTCTTTCTTTGTCTCTCTCTCCCTCAGGGTTCTTCCCTGACCCTAAAGCAGAATTAGGGTCTTTAATGAAGGACTTTGATGTACTGGACGACAGCCCCGACACACTCTCACCCAATCGCGACGCGTCTGTGGCCTCCAAGGCCCCCTCCCCGGCTTCCCGCATCTCGGTTGCCACGGCGACAAGCGAGCATCCCCCAACTCTGCCCCCGGCCTCCACCAAACCCCAGGTAACCACTCGGCCAGACGTATCCTTGAATATGAAGCTCCATTGTGCTTCTGAATGTGCTGAGTGTGTTGTTCCTCTGGAGGGATTTATCCCCATTCGCTGACGCTCTGCTGAGGCCTGGGTTTCCGCATGACGTGTGCTTCTGAATGGTGCGATTATTTTTTGGACAACAGAGAGTCAGAGAAGATGGTGAATGTGTTGCAGAAGACAGAATAAGGAAAATAGGTCATTTGTCTGGTTTCCAGTATTTGTTGTAAGAGTTTTAGTTTTTAGTTTTTTTTTAGTCACTCCTTTGTCACCAAACAATTTGTGAATGAATTCACAAAGTATCACTGCTGTTTAGAGAGATTTAGAGAGATGCTTTCTTCATCATCCCAATTCCTGTTATAATCTGACAATATTTTACCATACAAAGCGTTTAGAGGGATAGAACTGCATGATAACTGTCATAAATTGAATATTGATTTTTTAATGATACTGATGAAATAAATACCAACCACCTCAGTGCACTTGAAGAATCTTTTGAGATGAAGGTCTTTATAGAATCATAAAAAAGGACTGTTCAAAGGTCATGAATTTAGTGGAAAAATATGCAGTCATGTCCATAAGTATTTGGGCAGGGACCCAATTTTTGCCTGTATACACCACCACAAAGGATTTGAAATGAACCTCTTCAACTCCTCGAGACCACCGGTGGTCCCAAACCGCACTTGGTCATGTTCTCCATAAAGTTCATACTCCATAAGCTCCATTCAGAAGCTGGGCGTCGTGTGAGGCTGTAGCTCTTCTCTCCAGTCTAATAGACGGTGACGTCATTTTAAACCCTTATAATAAAAGAAGCTGAACTCAAGTTTGTTTTTCTACTGAAAGTCGACCCGTTTTTCCCCAAATCTGGGCTCTAAACTATAAACAGACGGCGTCTCTTCAGTGATCTGCTCTGGAAACATCACTTTTAGAAGACAACACAAAGAGCGGCGCAGATTTTTGGCCTTTTTTTTTGGCATATAATAATGTGCATATCATAAAACACACATTCTGTTAATCTGAGACAACTTTTACAAAAAGTAAAGAAAGAAAGAAAAATTTATGTTTATTTTATGCAGTTAATGAATAATTTGCCTTATGATTTGTTTGTGGAAATTCAGATGGACAAACCAAAATATACCCTGTTAAGCAGTCATGACTGAAGTGTAGACTTCAGCTTTAATCAAATATTGCAGTGACTACGTAGGAACCACAATCATTCTTCACATAGCCCCTCCATTTTCACAGGCTCAAAAGTAATTGAACAAACTAACAATTATAAACACATTATTTTTATTCCTTTTTTTCATTTTCAGTCAATGACTGCCTGAAGTCTGGAACCCATAGACGACACCAGTTTCTGAGTTTCCTCCCTTTAAATGCTTTGCAAGGCCTTCAGCTGCTGCTTGTTTGTGCTTTTGTGTATGTTTTGGGTCATTGTCCACTGTGAAGTGATGTCCTATCAGTTTTGCAGCATTTGACTGACTAACCCTACATTTTTCTTTGAATCATAAGCCCATCCTTTCTTTCTCTATACTCTTCTCTTCCCATCATTCTGGTACAAGCTGGTCTTGGTTTCATCTGTCCAAAGGATCTTATTCCAAAATCTGGGTAGGCTTTTTTATTTTGGAGTAATTTTGGAGTAAGATGGATGAAGTGGTAGATGGTGTCCCTAGAGAGGAGAGATTAGTGATTGGTGCAGACTTCAATGGACATGTTGGTGAAGGGAACAGAGGGGATGAAGAGGTGCTGGGTATGTATGGTGTGAAAGACAGAAATGCGGAAGGTCAGATGGTTGTAGATGTTGCAGAGAGAATGGAAACGGCTGTGGTGAACACGTATTTTCAGAAGAGGGAAGAACATAGGGTGACATACAAGAGTGGAGGGAGGTGCACACAGGTGGATTATATCCTTAGCAGGAGATGCCACCTCAAGGAGATTGGAGATTGTAAAGTGGTGCCAGGGGAAAGTGTAGCAAGGCAGCATAGGGTGGTTGTCTGTAGAATGAGATTAGAAACAGAGAAGAGGAAGAGAGTGAAGACAGAGCCAAAGATTAGATGGTGGAAGCTGAAGGAGGAGGATGGTTGCAGGCAGTTCAGGGGAAAATTGCAACAGGCCCTTGGGGGCAGTGAGGAGCTACCTGAGGACTGGGAAACTACAGCTATGGTGGTGAGAGAAACTGGCAAGAATGTGTTGGGTGTTTCGTCTGGTCAGAGGAAATAAGACAAGGAAAGTTGGTGGTGGAATGAGGAAGTCCAGGAGAGTATTCAGAAGAAGAAGGCAGCTAAGAAAAAGTGGGATAACCAGAGAGATGAAGGAAGTAGGCAGGAGTTCTGTGAGGCTAGTCGCATATCGAAAAGAATGGTGGCGAAGGCAAAGGCTCAGGCCTATGATGAGCTGTATGAGAGGCTGGACAGTAAAGAAGGAGTAAAGGACTTGTATCGTTTGGCTAAACAGAGAGATAGAGCTGGAAAGGATGTACAGCAGGTTAGGCTGATAAAGGATAGAGAGGGAAATGTACTAGTGAGGGAACAGAGAGTGTTGAGTAGATGGAAGGAGGACTTTGAAGAACTAATGAATGAGGAAAACGAGAGAGAGAGGAGGACGACGGGCAGAGAGATAGTGGATCGGGAAGTGCAGAGAATTAGTAAGGTGGAAGTGAGGGCAGCTTTAAAAAGGATGAAGAATGGAAAGGCAGTTGGTCCAGATGACATACCTGTGGAGGTATGGAGATGTTTAGGAGAGAAGGCAGTGGACTTTTTAACCAGGTTGTTTAACAAAATCCTGGAGAGTGAGAGGACGCCTGATGAGTGGAGAAGCAGTGCACTGGTCCCCATTTTTAAGAACAAGGGTGATGTGCAGAGCTGCAGTAACTACAGAGGTATAAAGTTGATGAGCCACACCATGAAGGTATGGGAAAGAGTTGTTGAAGCAAGGCTAAGGCGAGAGGTCCAGATCAGTGAGCAGCAGTTTGGTTTCATGCCCAGAAAGATGCCATTTTTGCGTTGAGAGTGTTGGTAGAGAAGTACAGAGAAGGCCAGAAGGAACTGCATTGTGTCTTTGTGGATCTAGAGAAGGCAGGTGATAGGGTGCCAAGACAGGAACTGTGGTACTGTATGAGGAAGTCAGGTGTAGCTGGGTGGTGCAGGACATGTATGAGGATAGTGAGACAGTGGTGAGGTGTGCAGTTGGAGTGAAAAATGGTTTCAAGGTGAAGGTGGGGTTACATCAGGGATCAGCTTTGAGCCCCTTCTTGTTTGCAATGGTGATGGACAGGTTGACAGATGAGGTCAGGCAGGAGGCTCCATGGACCATGATGTTTACAGATGACATTGTAATCTGTGGTGAGAGTAGAGAGCAGGTGGAAGAGAATCTGGAGAGGTGGAGGTTTGCACTGGAGAGGAGAGGAATGAAGGTCAGTAGAGACAAGACAGAATACATGTGTGTGAATGAGAGGGAGGCAGGTGGAAAGGTTAAGATGCAAGGAGTAGAGGTCGTAAAGGTGGATGACTTCAAATATCTTGGGTCAACCATCCAGAGCAATGGACAGTGCAGAAAAGAGGTGAAGAAGAGGGTGCAGGCAGGATGGAGTGGGTGGAGACGGGTGTCAGGGCTGATGTGTGACAGAAGGATAGCAGCAAGAGTGAAAGGGAAGGTCTACAAGACAGCAGTGCGTCCTGCTATGATGTATGGTTTGGAGAACCTGTGGCTCTGTCTAAAAGACAGGAGGCTGAGCTGGAGGTGGCGGAGATGAAGATGCTGAGATTTTCGTTGGGAGTGACCAGGCTGGACAAGATTAGAAATGAGCAGATCAGAGGGACAGTGAAGGTGGAGCAGTTTGGAGATAAAGCCAGAGAGGCCAGGTTGAGATGGTTTGGACATGTGTTGAGGAGGAATAGTGGATATATTGGTCAAAGAATGTTGGAGATGGAGCTGCCGGGCAGAAGGAGAAGAGGTAGACCTCAGAGGAGGTTTATGGATGTAGTGAAGGTGGACATGGAGATGGTTGGTGTGAAAGTAGAGGAGGCAGTGGATAGGGCAAGATGGAGGCAGATGATCCGCTGTGGCGACCCCTAAAGGGAGCAGCTGAAAGAAGAAGAAGAAGAAGAAGAAGAAGAAGTTATACAGCCAGAAATAATGAAAAATGTGGAATTTACACAGAAACACGCTTTCGGTGTTATTTTACTTTATGGAGACACAGCAAAACAGAAACTGTGTGTCAGTCAAAAATTTAGCTCTTTGGCTTTTACGTCCTTAAATTGAATTTGAGCTTGTCTAATAATTAATAACAGATAATAATCTAAGCATTAATGTACATTTACAATGTGCTTTTTATCACCAGCAAAAATTTCTAAGCATTAAAGAACGTTCCTAAACACAGATCCTGCTGCTGAGGGACTCGGCTGGGCAGATTTATTTAGCTGTGCCGCTCCGCCTCAGTTAATTTATCACTGTACACTGCCTGGGCGGGATCATGTCCCTCTTTTCATCACACAAGCCATATTACCCAGCTTCCCCAGTGCATGCTGGGAAGGAGGCAGGGGGGGGGGTGCTTAACAGCACCAACATGGAAAGAGAGGTGTTACACACCCATCCTCCTCCTTATTTCTCCTCATTACCATCTGTTCTTCTCTCTCTTCCTCACCCTTTGGCTCAAACATGTACCCCCTGTCCCTACACAGGCAATCAATGGCCCATATAAACACAGGCAATCAATGGCCCATATAAACACAGGCAATCAATGGCCCATATAAACACAGGCAATCAATGGCCCATATAAACACAGGCAATCAGTGGCCCATATAAACACAGGCAATCAATGGCCCATATAAACGCAGGCAATCAATGGCCCATATAAACACAGGCAATCAGTGGCCCATATAAACACAGGCAATCAATGGCCCATATAAACACAGGCAATCAGTGGCCCATATAAACACAGGCAATCAATGGCCCATATAAACACAGGCAATCAATGGCCCATATAAACACAGGCAATCAATGGCCCATATAAACACAGGCAATCAATGGCCCATATAAACACAGGCAATCAATGGCCCATATAAACACAGGCAATCAGTGGCCCATATAAACACAGGCAATCAATGGCCCATATAAACGCAGGCAATCAATGGCCCATATAAACACAGGCAATCAGTGGCCCATATAAACACAGGCAATCAATGGCCCATATAAACACAGGCAATCAGTGGCCCATATAAACACAGGCAATCAATGGCCCATATAAACACAGGCAATCAATGGCCCATATAAACACAGGCAATCAATGGCCCATATAAACACAGGCAATCAGTGGCCCATATAAACACAGGCAATCAATGGCCCATATAAACACAGGCAATCAATGGCCCATATAAACACAGGCAATCAGTGGCCCATATAAACACAGGCAATCAATGGCCCATATAAACACAGGCAATCAGTGGCCCATATAAACACAGGCAATCAATGGCCCATATAAACACAGGCAATCAATGGCCCATATAAACACAGGCAATCAGTGGCCCATATAAACACAGGCAATCAATGGCCCATATAAACACAGGCAATCAATGGCCCATATAATGGAAAACAGAATGTTGTTTGAATTAAGAGGATAAAGTGCTGTATGTACATTGTTAGAGTTTCATAACATCCATACAATCTACATCTAGAAACTAAACTGAAGAAACAGCCCAGTCATCATGAACAGATTTCAGAGCCACTCGTTTCTCCCTGATGGAAACTGTTTACCTTCAGTGTTTTGTGCTTCTGATCATTTTAATAGACGTCAGCGTCAGGGGCGAGGCTAGGGTATTTTTAGTGGTGCTAGAGCACCACCGTGAGGTTGCTCAGCACCCCCTGGCTCAACACATTTTTTAAATATTATATTATGCAAAAAACTTGCTCTGCACCTGCGCAATACTTTGGTTCGACTGGCCAATCTGGCAACCCTGCTTCAAAACGAGGCTTGTGACCAGTCCACTTATCAATTATATCTCTTCTGATTGGTTGGCACATTCACGCGACTGCTTGCTGCTAGAATTGTCTACAGCTTGGCATTTTGTTCTGGTCGTAAGCTAGCTGTTCACATTCTACATTTCTGGATCTGCGAGGCAGCCAGCACCTGAGCTGGGGTGAGAAGGTATGTTTCTTCACTGCAAAAAAAAAATCTTAACAAGTAAAATTAAGTCATTTTAAGGCAATAAATCTTTTTTTCTCTGATAAGAATTTTTGACTTACTAGGCATTGCAAGTTTTAGGATTATTTTGCTTATTTTAAGTATAATGAACTTAATCAGTCTTACTTAGAATTTTTACCCTATTTTAAGTCATTTGAACTCAAAACAAGCACAAAAAAACTAACCGTTCAAGTTAATTAAATTTTTCAGTTTACATGCTAAAAACACAATGATTTGTACTTGATTTAAGATTCACTTCACTCATTTTGGGATTTTGTGATTGCTTATTTTAAGAAATCTTAATAAGAAAAAAAATCTTACCCCATTGGCAGATTACTTTGCTTAATATAAGCATTTACGTCTTAATTTACATATATTTTGTCTATTTTTTTGCCAATGGATTTTTTGCAGTGTTCAGTAGACGTGTGTCGACTGATTATAATACATCATGGCGTTGAGGTTCACTGATAACTCAATCCTAGATTGGTCCGGTTATAAGCGAATGTGTGTGTGGCAATGCCTTGATGCAGCAGCTTTTCGTAGCTTAGTTAAAGTTAGCTGGCTAATGCTGGAGGGCATTTAGCCTACTTTGAAACCTTGTGAATGAAATATGGGTAAAGAGTGCAGCCGAGTGAACTTCCCCAACGTTAGACCGTGCATTTGGAGAGCTGTAGTTGGCCAAGTCAGTTGCATTTAGTTAATGGAACATTGGGAAAATCTGACCGATTGTCTGTCTTTCCATAGATGGACATACATTCTTTTTTTAAGAACAAAGGTGAACGCTCAACTTCAGGTGAGAGAGAAAAAGACTGAAATAGTTTTGTCAGTTTATAACAGTCAATAGAATAGTCCCTTAATGTGGCTTGCAGTAGCTATCCTCTTTCATTGAATTTTAAGATGGAATTTAATGGAGAAAAAGATGAGCAGAGAGACCTGGTAAGGAATGGTAGTGGCTTATTTGAAATAGCTTCTCCCATCAATTATAGGGTTATATAATTGTTTGTCAATTAACACAGCTACATTAAGAAATGTGTTAATATTTGAAGACTGCTAGTAGGCTTACAATAAAATGTTTTTAGGAGAAAGGAAGAAGGATAGAGAGAGTGAGGACTGTGAAAGGGAGGAACATATACAAGTAGCGGGTAAGAAGAATAAAAACAGGCCACTGTTGTATATTATTTCATCCAAATACTGTTAATATTGTAAATTAATAGCTTTGTTATGTCTTATATATATATATATATATATATGGGTCAATGAATGTACTGATAATGTGCTGATAATCAACTCGCTCATTTAATGCATACAATGGTGGTATTAGCTGTGGTTGCACCACCCTGACTGCTATTACTAAAACGTCATTGACCCATATATATATATATATATATATATATATATATATATATATAATTTTATTTTTATTTATTTTTTCTGAATCATGTTGCTACAGAAACAGAGGAGGAGGAGCATATTGGTGAAGGTGACAGGGAGTTCAGTGGAGAAGCAGAACAAGAACAGGCAGCAGCATCAGCATCAGTTTCGACAGAGACAGCTTTAGATTTAGGTGACAGAAACACAGGTCCTAAACAAGTAAAGCTAGCCCAATACCCACAAAGTGTGTTTGGCACACAAAAAAGGGCCTTCCAGTTCAACTGGTTTCAAAGCTTTAATTGGCTTGAATACTCCTGTAAAAGGGATGCTGCATTCTGCTATGCATGCAGGGTGTTTGGGCGAAATTTAAAACAGGACGTATTTGTTAGTGGTGGTGTGAAAAATTGGAGGAAGGCACTCAGCTTCTACCACAAGCATGAATCCTCACAGTCCCATAAAGATAGTGTCATTCGTTGGCAGAGCTACAAAGCAAGTCTTTTGAAGGGTAGTGTCGTACAACAAATTGAGAGTGCTACTTCCACTGAAGTGCAAGAGAGAAGGGAGTACTTAAAACGCATTGTAGCAGTAACCTCCATGTTGGGGAAACAGGGAATTCCATTCAGGGGTCACGATGAGTCTTGTGAAAGCCACGATAAAGGAATGTTTGCAGAATGCTTCAAACTGGTGCAGAAATTTGACCCATTTCTCAAAAGTTACACTCCTCCACTGAACACCACATATCTTTCAAGTTGCAGTCAGAATGAAATGGTACAGTGTTGTGCAGAGGAGGTCACTGCAACTATTGTGAAGGAGATGAGGGAAGCGCAGATGTTTGCCATTATGGCTGATGAAGCCAGGGATGGAAAAAGGGAACAGCTATCACTCTGTGTGAGGTATGTCACAGGCAGAATGATTAAAGAAAGATTTCTAGCCCTAACAGAGTTGATGGGCTTTGATGCTGAGTCAATTGCCAACACCATTGAGCAACAGTTAGCTCTAAATGGCATTGGAGATCTCAAATGTGTGGCTCAAACGTACGATGGTGCAGCAGTGATGAGTGGGGCTGTGGGCGGTGTCCAGGCCCATTTCAGAAAGAAACACCCCGAAGCAGTGTATGTACATTGTTATGCCCATGAATTGAACCTTGTTTTATGTCACACATGCAGGGCAATTTCTGAGGCCAGAGAGTTTTTTGAAATATTGGAAAGTGTCTACTCATTTTTCAGTTCATCACTGGTGAACCACCACAAGTTTGTAGAGACACAAACAAGACTAGGGTTACAGCAAACTGAACTTGTCCAGTTGTCAAGCACACGTTGGGCATGCCAACTCCGTTCAGTAAATTGTGTTCTTGACAACTTCCCTGCCATCATTGAATGCCTCCTTGGTATTAATACACCTTTGGCTGTGGGACTGAGAGTGAAACTCTGCAAATTCTCCTCTGTGTACTTGCTTGTCATGTTCCACACTCTCCTGTCATTATGTGCAGGTTTGCACTTGTATCTGCAGAAGGAGAACATCGACCTTGCCAGAGCCATGGAGTACAAAAACGCAGTCACCGACTCCCTTAAGGAGAAGCGCAGTGACTCCACTGCTGGTGAGCTGCATGCCAGAGCATTGGCAATTTGTGATGCTAACAAACTGGTCGTCTCTGATGAATCGTCTAAGCAGAGACGTAAAACTAAGAGAATGGTGGACTATGTGGTTGAGTCTAATTGTGGGGCTGGGGCAGGCAGTGAGGCAACTAGTTCTTCCAATGCAGATGACCTCAAACAGAGGCTACTGTTTCCTTGTTTAGACAGAATGCTAGCAGAACTGGAAAAGAGGTTTTCTGATGTAAGTGAGGAGCTTCTCTGTGGGATTCAGGCATGCTCTCCAAAATCTGAGCAGTTCTTGTCTGTGCCTCTCCTGTCAGCACTGGCATTGCACTATAACATTGACCTTAAGCCAGCGGAGGTGATGGTGGCCAGCAACTTTTTTAAGCGCAAGAACGAGACTGGAGGTGATGTTGAGGACATGCTGGCCGTATACAAGCAACTTGATGCTGACATGTTCCCTACTCTGAAAGCTACTGTTCAGGCTGCTCTTACTATCCCTGTTAGCAGCTGTAGCTGTGAGAGGTCCTTCAGTGCATTGCGCCGCCTACATACCTGGCTGAGGAGGACCATGGGGCAAAATAGACTCCATCATTTGGCTGTGATGTCAATTGAAAAAGAACTTCTTGACAGCATAAGTCCTGAAATTGTTATTGACAGATTTGCCAACCTTAAAGTGAGGCGACACCACTTAGTTCTTCCAAAATAAGTTGCTTAATTAGTAGTTGTTACCTTTTTTGTTTTTGTGTGAAGTGAATGGGATGTAAGTGGATGGATCTTTATTCCCCCATTAGGTGTTAAAATCTTCAGTTTGTCCTTCTGACCACTAGAGACCCCCCTGTCCTTGTTCTGTTTAGGGCCCTTCCTAATCCACACAGGAAGAGACCATATTTATTTATTTTATTTATTTGTGTGTTTTATTTATTTATTTATTTATTTATTTATTAAGGCATTATTGATATTATTAGCCTTGGGTGATTACAAAGTGTGGGTTTTTTTGTTGTTGTTTTTTTTTTGCTCAAGGATGCATTATTTTAGTGACCATTTTATTTTTTTTCTAGCATTTGTTTTTCTTTACTCCCAAAATAAATGTTGAGTTATCTTCAATATTTGTCTCAGGCTCTCTGTTATCCCTGTGAAGCCACAGTCTTTTGAAATGAAGTCAAGATTGAATGTTGTAGGGGAAAACACAACTCAAAGCAAAACTAATACGGCTCCAAAATTTATAAATGTACTAGTTCGCCTCAATTGGTGAGAAAAAATGTGCCTCTGTGAGCACTGGGGGCTGGGCACCCCTAAAGACCAGATCCTAAAATCGCCCCTGGTCAGCGTCACTAATTAATGACGTTCTATTAAAAGACTGGTTTACCAAGAGAGACGCTGGAGGACTTTCACCTGAAATGAGTTCATGAAGCCAGTCTGGTTATAAAAATGATAACAGGACATCAGAGCCAGAATTCCTCTTTTAGTACTTTTACTTTATACTTAAGTACATTTGAAGGGAAATACTTTAGTACTTTTACTCCAGTGGAGGTCTAAAGGGAGGAACTTCTACTTTTACTGGAGGAATATTTTACCTTGAGTATCTACTTTAACTCAGGTACAGGGTTTGTGTACTTCATCCACCACTGGTAATTTGGGGAAAAACGGGTCGACTTTAAGTAGAAAAACAAACTGAGTTCAGCTTCTTTTATTATAAGGGTTTAAAATGACGTCACCGTCTATTAGACTGGAGAGAAGAGCTACAGCCTCACACGACGCCCAGCTTCTGAATGGAGCTTATGGAATATGAAAGATATGAAGAATATGACGAAGTGCGTTTTGGACCCACAGGTGGTCCCAAGGAATTGAAGAGGTTAGACTCCAATGTGCTGCTGTCAATGTCGATTTCATGGACCTAACTGTGTGTTTATCTGTATCAATAATGGTTAAAAAAGGGTTAAAAGCCCTGTGACCAGGTGGTCAGCCTGTTTTGTATTCTGTATACAGGCACACTTGAGAGTTAAGACGGTCAGCGACGAATCCCTACTCGGGCTGATATGCTCATATAGATTTGAGCTCAATGACTCGATTCACCTCGGGCGCTCTTAATTAAGTTTCGATCAGTGGCAAGGCTTAGAATAAGAGGCCACAGAACCACAGTTCCTTTGTAATTAATCTAACTGGGCTGGACTGTCAGAGGTTTTGACGAATGCTTCTGTGCCGAGCAGAGCTGCAGAGTCGGAGGACGTGGTAATGGATATTTCTCCCACAGCTCGTTTGTTTGTTCCATTATCTGAACATTTCTTTTGGACACAAGGTCTTGATGGGAGTTTGCTTGTACATAAATTGGTAATTGTACTGTAAAGGCACGTCTGATGAGTCTGATGAGTCTGATGAGTCTGATGTTTTACAATCGCCGCTAGGTATTAATTTCCAGCAGCATCTGGAGATGCTGTTATAACTGTGAACTAATTATGTTTTATATTGGACAGCAGTGTCGCCTGCTGTGCTGGAATTGTGTAAATGTATATTTCAAGCTCAGATGTTTAAATGTGGTCCATACCGCGTACAATAATTGCTCCATAATTGCCTCCATTTTAATCACACTAGAGAGCATTGCTTGTCTTTCAGACTCAGACTGTCTCAGACATACATTACAGGTCTGCACAGAGGCCTCAGACCGACCCATACCCAGACCCTGCCCAGTAACTGACATGACCCGACCCGAACTGACACGACGCGCTCTTTCGTTTATTTTTTTTCCAAGGTTGGCAAAACCATTAGTTAGACTTTGTTGTACACATAGACTATGCAACACTGATATATATATATATATATATACATACATACACCGGTCAGGCGTAACGTTCTGACCGCCTCCTCGTTTCTACACTCACTGTCCATCTGATCAGCTCCACTTACTGTATAGCTGCACTCTGTAGTTCTACAGTTACAGACAGAGTGGATCAGACACAGCGGTGCTGCTGGAGTTTTTAAACACCTCAGTGTCACTGCTGGACTGAGAATAGTCCACCAACCAAAAATATCCAGCCAACAGCGTCCTGTGGGCAGCGTCTTTTGGGCAGCATCCTGTGGGCAGCGTCCTGTGGGCAGCGTCTTTTGGGCAGCGTCCTGTGGGCACTGACGAAGAACTAGAGGATGACCAACACAAACTGTGCAGCAGCAGATGAGCTGTTGTCTCTGACTTTACATCTACAAGGTGGACCAACAAGTTAGGAGTGTCCAGTAGAGTGGACAGTGAGTGGACACAGTGTTTAACAACTCCAGCAGCACTGCTGTGTCTGATCCACTCGTACTGATCCAAGTGCTAAACACATTTTCATGGTTAAACCACAGCAATTTCTATTGTCACTAACATGATGATCAAAACAAACCATTAAAAAATGAAAATTGTTAAATTAAAAATCTAATTGCAAATTGTAACAGGGAGCGAGGAGCCGGACGCATGTGCTGAGATAAGCGAGATTTATTAGGGGCAAATCCAGGGTCATGGTCAAAACAGTCCAGGTTCATATAGCCAACACGGACAGATCGGGGGACAGACATGACAGAACCCAGAATCAACACAACAAACAGAGACCGAGACATCAAACAAAGACCGGCAAACACACGGGGCAAACACACGGCTTAAGTATACACGGAAAACAAGGGGCAGGTGAAAACAATGAGGGGCGGAGTTACAAAACGAGGGGCAGGACTACAGATACCAAAACAAATGGACTAAACCAAAAACACCAACACATGGACAGGACTGGGAGGGGCCAATCGTGACACAAATCCTTTTCAGCCTTTATTCAATTGAACACACTACAAAGACGAGATATTTAATGTTCAAACGGATAAACTTTATTGTTTTTTGCAAATATTCACTCATTTTGAATTTGATGCCTGCAACACGTTCCAGAGAAGTTTCCCACTGTGTTACATCACCTTTCCTTTAACACTCAATAAGCGTTTGGGAACTGAGGACACTGATTGTTGAAGCTTTGTAGGTGGAATTCTTTCCCATTCTTGCTTGATGTCCAGCTTCAGCTGCTCAGCAGTCCGGGGGCTCCGCTGTCGTATTTTGAGCTTCATAATGCGCCACACATTTTCAATGGGAGACGGTCTGGACTGCAGGCAGGCCAGTCTAGTACCCGCACTCTTTTACTACGAAGCCACGCTGTTGGAACACCCTCTTTGGCCCGGAGGACACGACGTCCATGATTTCCAATTTACAGTTCCCGTCCTTCTGAAAAAACAGATAACAAGTACAAGTGATTTTTAAACAAAGTACAGATCTCTGAGATCTTAGTGGTAGAAATCTTTTAAAAACTGCCAGCAAAGCTCTGATTACCGATTGTGTTCAAGCAAAGCAGAATGAATAAATATCATAGATAAATATGAGAACAGGAGTGTTAAAAGAGTCCGAGTGCTAAACTGACCTGCCTGCAGTCCAGACCGGTCACCACTCATAACATTTGGCGCATTATATAAAGAAAAATACGATAAAGGAGGCCCTGAAACTGATAAACAGCTGAAATTCTGTAGCAAACAAAATGGGAAAACATTCACTCTACAACCAGTTCCATGATCAAGCTATACTCATTTCCATGGTTGCACTACACGCCTGGCCCTTCTTCCTAGCAGTGATTTGTGTTGCTGAAGATGTAATGAGAGCCGCGCATCACAGTCTTACACTATTATACTCTTACGCTCCTTCAGTCCTACACTGCCTCTCTGGCTCTGAAGCTTGGGTATTTTCTCCTTGGGAACAAGTGTCTTCTCCTCCTTCTGTCCTTCATGTTCTGCACCAGCTTCAGCCCCCTGGCAAAGGCACTGACGTCCTCTAAATATGCTCAGATACATGACATCAGAAACTGCAGGGGGTGTCTTTCAGTGTCTCTGTTTCTGTCTCATGTACAAGCTTCAGCCTTCGAGCGTGGGAACTATTATGAGAAAACAGGCATAAACAGCCTCTCTGGTGGAGCGCAGATATCAATAGCAGCTCACACTGGCTAGGGGAGGTGGTGAGGCCCTAAAGGCAGTGACTCCTGCACACTTGTTGATGGAATTTACAAAAACGTGACAGTGAGTTGTTGATCTCACCAAGAAAAGCTGCTCACTAGACATTTTTATTCAGTAGAAATGCTGCAATAAATAACACTTCAGCCCTCAAATTTACATATATACAGTTAAGACCTTGATAAAAATGCCTTTCCAAAACAGGGCCTGCACTAAATGCCAGACCTAATCCTAAACATAGTCGTAAACCTAATCCTTTTCTCATAATGTGTATTAGATACATCCGTATGTGATCAGAACAACCTACCATGTCCAGTAGTGTGTGAAGATTTGGGTGCCACAGGTCAAATGACATGTTTTGTTGATTTTCTAAGTGAATATAAGTGAACATGTCCTCTACATGTCACTGGACCAGTGGCACCATAGATTTCCGTGCCTGGATGCCGCCTTGCCTGCTGTTCTCTATCTGAGGTGGTGCGTCTGCGCGTCCGTCATGTTGGAGAGGTCAAGTGAACACATTCACTGGTACTGAGAGACGAAGAGTCTCAGGATTAAATCAGCCACACCTTCCTCACTACTCCACCCGTCTTCACCACGTCTGCTTGGTTCTAATCCTCAGACTCAGATTAATCCGGGCTGCGCGGATCTGCTCTCGGCAGCTTTTATTACTGTAATAACTGATGGTGATCATTAGCGTCCGGACCAGCAGGACAGTGTTCGGTCTGTACCGGACGATAAAAACCCAGTTTAGGGCGAGAAACACAAACACACATCAGCAAATCCACCAATGAGTGAATCACTTCTGATATTAATGCACAGAAAAATAAATACAGTAAAAAAGACAAAAAGGTTGCAAAAGTCTAAAATGTAAAACTCAGCAAATAAAAGACTTCTTAGCTTCAAACGTTTCCACATGACTGTGACGTAGCAACTCAGTGGAAAGTATACCATCAAAATAAAGTGTGACCCTGTACATTTGTGTGTGTGTGTGTGTGTGTGTGTGTGTGTGTGTGTGTGTGTGTGTGTGTGTGTGTGTGTGTAGAGGGCAGGTCGAGGAAAAGCTCAAGGTGAGGTCCTGCCTACTTTGGACATGGCTCTTTTCGACTGGACAGACTATGAAGACATGAAGCCTGTGGACAACTGGCCATCCAGTAAGAAAAAAGGTACAGCGCTGCTACACATACTTATCCACCCTCCTGCATCAAGGCCTTCCATAAGAGAGACCAATATAAATAATTCATCATTACAAGTAATTTCAGAACTCAAAGGGGCAAAATGAGATGGGCATTCAGCTTTTATAATATCCATTATTGATTTTTGAGAGCAGAGATGAGGCTTAAGCTGTAGTAGGAATCTAACAGAGATCTCTCAAACAACATCGTTGAAGTACAAAAGTTCAGAAGTTTGAAATCGCTTGTCATGTTAATATTCTGTCTAATAGGGCATGGACTGCACTTTTAATATTATAAACTAGACAAAAGGTTTTATGTAATATTTCAAGTATTTTGGGAAAAGCAAGAAGTTATAATACTATAAATAATATAAAAAATGAATAATATTGTTTGTTAGGGGCAGTCGTGGGCTGGAGGTCAGGGATCCAGCCTTTTGACCGGAAGGTCGCCGGTTCAATCCCCAGAGCCGACAGCACATGACTGAGGTGTCCTTGAGCAAGACACCTAACCCCCAACTGCTCCCCGGGCGTTGCGGATTGGGCTGCCCACCGCTCCGGGCAGGTGTGCTCACTGCCCCCTGGTGTGTGTGTGCTCACTAGAGTGTATGTGGTGTTTCACTGCACAGATGGGTTAAATGCAGAGGTGAAATTTCCCCGTTGTGAGACTAATAAGGGTCTCTTAATCTTAATACACTGCAATTACAATATTAATTGCCATAAGTTTTGATCAGCACTTTTAAAATTTCCAACATTTTGTATATTTATTTATAATAATTCTGTCCTTTCATTATTCTGTGCAGCTCTGTTTATTATTCTAGTTATTGATTTTAACTTTTTTTTTAGCTAATTATTTGAAATCTGGGAATTTGTAGTTGTAGCATATTAGTCATATTATACATGTTTCTGCAATCAAATAGGTTTCATATTACTGAGAACTTTGATGATGAATTGATGATGATTTACAAATAATTTGTTTGTTTGTTTTGTACAAAGACAAACGACGCAGCAAGAATATGAGCAATGGCAACACGACTGATCCTGACATCATTGAACCATGTGACCATCACCTCGACTGCCTCCCCGGTCAGTATTGCCACAAACTGGTCGGTGGGCAGGAAGGACAGGACAGGACAAGACAAATGAAATCAAATCAAATTTATTTGTAGAGCTTTTTACAGTGGATGTTGTCACAAAGCAGCTTCACAGAATTCCAGTAAAGACAGAGTTTTAACATGAATGTAAAACCCCCCAGTGGGCAAGCCGGGGGCGACGGTGGCCAGGAGAACCTCCCTCAGAGCTGAGGAGGAAACCTTGGGAGGAACCAGGCTCACCAGGGGGGACCCGTCCTCCTCTGGTCAGACTACCTACAGAGTTATTATACTACTAATATTAATAGCAGCAGTATTAGTAGTAGGAATAGCTACAAATCCATGAATCAGTGTAGGGTAGGCAGCTAGTCCAATGTAGGTGGTGGTAGCTGGGGCATGGGCAGCTGGTCTGAAGTGGGTAGCAGGAGTCAGTCATCCTTGTGTCCGGCCGGACATGTGGGCAGTCGTTTACTCAGACAGGACAGGTCAGGATCATTTTGTCAGTGCTTGGGGGCTCTTGAGTGGCGCAACGGTCTTGTTGGCCCTCTCATCAGGAGATCATGAGTTCAATCCCTGGTGATGCTACAGTCATCCATGGCCGGGAGTCCAAGAGAGCACAATTGGCATCGCTCTCTCCCTCTGGGTGGGCAGCATGGCCCCCCTTCTTCCCATCACTCAGCGCAATGCTAGTCAGCGCAGGCGAACGTTAGCTGACATAACAGTTCTGGCGGTGGGCGTCTTCCTCTGAGCGCGTTTGGCTGTCCAGTGACGCTGACTTAGCAGCAGTTTGAAAAGATGCAGTGGCTGGTTTCACTGGTCTCGGGAAAGCCTGTGTTAGCCTTCAGCGCTGGTGGTATTGTGTGATTGGGGAAGTCTTGACAGGTGGGTGGAACTGGATATGACTAAATTGGGGAGAAAATTGGGGGAAAATAAAACAAAAAATAATAATAAATGAATAAATTAAAAAAGTGCCCCTTGGACCCCTAAATTGACTCCATGCTTGAACCCTTAGAAATATGTACATACAGTGCTGATCAAAAGTCAGAGGCCACTCTTCATTTATTTAATTTCCAGACAAAACATCTCAGTATTTTGTGTTTCAGATGTTTCAGAGAAGAAAAAAAATAATCTACTTGCGAAAGGAAGGATAAAGTCAAAGTGAAAAACTGATAAAACACATTTTCAAAACTGGAGTTGATGAGAAGTCATCACAAAGTCAAACAAGGAAGAACTCTGGTGTTCTCAGAACGTCAGACGCGCCACCCCAGAGTCCAGAGCTCATTACTTGAATCATCTGGAGCAGAAACTGCAACCAACTTCTAAGACTGAACTGTGGAGGTGTGGCAAAATATCCCCACCGATTTCTTTGAAAACCAGAAAAAACACCTGAAAAATAATTGATAATAAATTCAGGTTTTAAGGCATCTGTGTAATTTTCTGTCAGTGCTGCGCCTCCTGCTTTTTTTCTGACACTGAAATATGAATAACTTGTACTTAATTAAATAATGATAGTCTCTGACTTTTGCAAAGTACTATATAATGATACTTATATATTCCTCCACCACCGTGACCCTGAGGGAGAAGCGGCTTAGAAAATGTGTGTGTGTGTGTGTGTGTGTGTGTGTGTGTGTGTGTGTGTGTGTGTGTGTGTGTGTGTGTGTGTGTGTCTGTGTGTGTGTGTGTGTGTGTGTGTTCCTCCACCAGGGTCCTGCTGCGACCTCAGGCAGCACGAATGCAAACTCCACAACCGCGGCCTGAACAACAAGTGCTACGATGATTGCATGTGTGAAGAGGGTGGGTGGACCAATTCCTGTTTACATCTCAAGTGCAAAAAAAATCAGCTGAAATGGGTTCTGTGGTTATAGAGCATTTAAACAACTCCCATGTATTCTAACTGATGACAAGAGGACAGTTACACTCCTTTCTTTCAATGCTGAGAAATAAAGAACCATTTCGATTGCCATTTTATTTTCCAGGAACAGAGAACCTGTTAGGGTCTTAGTGTTTTTAGCTGTGTTTGGTGGTAATCTGTTGTATTGTGATAATATGATGCTTCATAAGGGAATACAGAAAATATAAACTATATTGCCAAAAGTATTCACTCCCCCATCCAAATCACTGAATTCCGGTGTTCCAGTCACTTCCATGGCAACAGGTGTATAAAGCCGAGCCCCTCGGCCTGCAGACTGCTTCTACAGACATTAGTGAAAGAATGGGTCGCTCTCAGGAGCTCAGTGAATTCCAGCGTGGTGCCGTGATCGGACGCCACCTGTGCAGCAAGTCCAGTCGTGAAATTTCCTCACTACTAAATATTCCACAGTCCACTGTCAGTGGGATTATAACAAAGTGGAAGCGATTGGGAATGACGAAGCTTCAGCACCAAGAGATTTTGGACAATTCCACGCTCCCAACTTTGTGGGAACAGTTTGGGGACGGCCCCTTCCTGTTCCAACATGACTGACCACCAGTGCACAAAGCAGGTCCATAAAGACGTGGATGAGCCAGTTTGGTGTGGAAGAACTTGACTGGCCTGCACAGAGTCCTGACCTCAACCCCATAGAACACCTTTGGGATGAATTAGAGCGGAGACTGTGAGCCAGGCCTTCTCATCCAACATCAGCGTCTGACCTCACAAATGAGCTTCTGGAAGAACGGCCAGAAATTCCCATAAACACTCCTAACCCTTGTGGAAAGCCTTCCCAGAAGAGCTGAAGCTGTTATAGCTGCAAAGGGTGGGCCGACATCATATTAAACCCTATGGATTAAGAATGGGACGTCACTCAAGTTCATATGAAGCCAGACGACCGAATACTTTTGGCAATGTAGTGTTTACCCTCAATCAGCCAAGACATACCGGACGTGCACGCACTGCAACTCTTCTGGTAGCAGTTTATGAGTCAAATAAGTTAAAAGAACTGTCTGCAGTTTCTTATAATGGACTGCCATTGAGATACTCGGTTCCATAGGCGCAACATCTCAACACAATTTAAAGCGAGTGTTTGAGGATTCAGACCTGCTTTCGTTACTGTTTGCTATGTTAAGCTCAAAGCCTCGTAGCAGTGCAAATCTAAAGAAGCAAATTTTAGACACAACAATTGTCTTGGCTTGATTTTAGTTGGGGTTAGAGAAAAACTGTACATTTAATTGTTCACCAAACTATCACTTTAAAGGAGACTTTCACCAATTTTTCTAAAAATTCTGCACAGTTAGATGTGAACACACAGACTTGTTTACAATGGTGGTGGTAGGAACCAGACATAACAGTTTAATCCCTCTAAAAGCCCACATAGAAAGCTACTACACAAAATTGGTTACAGACATGTTCCCTGATGGCTGAGACACTGTTTATGGTAGTTTTTGGCCTGAAATGTGTTTTTTTTTTTTTTATCCATTCATGGTGTAGAGGTACATACAGGAAGGGAAAGGCAAAATAGCACCAAGAGAAAATTTTTTTTTGGGTTTGCTACTAATTTACTAGCTATGCAATGGGCCGGCGACCTGTCCAGGGTGTATCCTGCCTTCCGCCCAATGACAGCTGGGATAGGCCCCAGCACCCCCTCGTGACCCTGAGGGAGAAGCGGCTTAGAAAATTTGTGCTGCACCTCCATATACAACAATGAATTATACAGAAAAATTCAAAATTGGTGGGATTGCCCTTTAACCTTAGCCCTGCTTTTTCACTTTAGAAAGAATCTGAAGCAAAATGAATGTAAAAGCCCCTCTTTCTTACTTCTAAAGGTCTCCGCTGCTATGCTAAATTCCACCGCAAGCGAAGAGTGACCCGAAGGCGTGGACGCTGCGTGGAGCCGGAGTCTGCCGACAGTGACCAGGGAGCCTTTATCACTATCTGAGAGAGAGAGAGAGAGAGTGAGAGGGAGAGGGGAACTGACCATGGCCCCATAGCCCCCTACCTTTCCTCCCATACACTGCAAGATGGGCTAAAAGGACAGTGGGTCAAGCAAAAGGCTGGACTGACCCTCACTCACAGCAGTGTACTGTACCTACATGTCACCCGTTCTGTACATAAATTTGTGTCTGAGGAGGACAAAAGCATTTTCTACTGATAATGTTTCACTGCTGTTTCCTGCAGAAGCCCTGAAAAGGTAATGGACTCATATTTGATCTTATTTATTATTTCCCCTTTAAAATAAGTTAAAAGTTTATTAAAACATCTCAAGATATCAAGTTATTAATAATCACCATCATGTGATAACAAGTGTTATTGTCCTGCAATAATGAGATTTCTGATTATGAGATTTCTTGAGATCTTTTTTGCAAAATAACAACTTTACACAATTTAGAGAAAAGCACATGACGCAGAAATAGGCGTGTAGGATGTCTTTCTCTTAGAAGGCGTGTGGTAAAGTAATGGTTCTGCAAAAATTCTAATTTCCGTAATTTACCACTTACCCCAGACGTAGTTAACCAGTTGGACATGTTTGGGTCCAAATTTTACTCCTTTAGTTGAGAACAGGAACGAGCATTTCTAACAAACACTAGAACTCAACAGTCACCCAAATGGAAAGAACAGTTTCTGTGAAAATATACCACCAAATTTTCTTTTATCTCAATCAAACCACAGGTCTTATTAAGGTCACTCAGACCAGGGTTTCGCAACCACTGTCCACTCTATTAGACACTCCTACCTTGTTGGTGCACCTTGTAGATGTAAAGTCAGAGACGACAGCTCATCTGCTGCTGCACAGTTTGTGTTGGTCATCCTCTAGTCCTTCATCAGTGGTCACAGTACGCTGCCCACAGGACGCTGTTGGCTGGATATTTTTGGTTGGTGGACTATTCTCAGTCCAGCAGCGACACTGAGGTGTTTAAAAACTCCAGCAGCACTGCTGTCTGATCCACTCACACCAGCGCAACACACACTAACACACCACCACCACGTCAGTGTTACTGCAGTGCTGAGAATGACCCACCACCCAAACAGTACCTGCTCTGTGAGGGTCCATGGGGGTCCTGCCCACTGAAGAACAGGGTAACAGAGTATCAGAGAAACAGATGGACTACAGTCTGTAACTGTAGAACTACAGAGTGCAGCTGTACAGTAAGTGGAGCTGATGAGATGGACAGTGAGCGTAGAAACAAGGAGGTGGTCAGAGTGTTATGCCTGATCGATGTACATTCACCTGAAATATTGCTGTGTTGGTAAATAAGTGGACCTTGAGCTGGAAAAGATGGAGAACCCCTGGTTTAGAGCACAGTCTTACTATGAACTATAAAAAATACTAACTTTCAAACTTATAAAAATGAACCAAATTCTGGGCAAAACAACAGGTTCTGTGTTCACAAACTCGGGGTCAGGATCGATGATCTAGACAAACTCGGGGTCAGGATCGATGATCTAGACAAACTCGGGGTCAGGATCGATGATCTAGACAAACTCGGGGTCAGGATCGATGATCTAGACAAACTCGGGGTCAGGATCGCTGATCTAGACAAACTCGGGGTCAGGATCACTGATCTAGACAAACTCAGGGTCAGGATCGCTGATCTAGACAAACTCAGGGTCAGGATCGCTAATCTAGACAAACTCAGGGTCAGGATCACTGATCTAGACAAACTCGGGGTCAGGATCACTGATCTAGACAAACTCGGGGTCAGGATCGCTGATCTAGACAAACTCGGGGTCAGGATCGCTGATCTAGACAAACTCGGGGTCAGGATCGCTGATCTAGACAAACTCAGGGTCAGGATCGCTAATCTAGACAAACTCAGGGTCAGGATCGCTGATCTAGACAAACTCAGGGTCAGGATCGCTGATCTAGACAAACTCAGGGTCAGGATCACTGATCTAGACAAACTCAGGGTCAGGATCACTGATCTAAACAAACTCAGGGTCAGGATAGTTGATCTAGACCAACTCGGGGTCGGGATCACTGATCTAGACAAACTCGGGGTCGGGATTGTTGATCTAGACAAACTCGGGGTCGGGATCACCACTTCAACAAGTCTGAGCAACTGAACACCTGGATGTGGTTTGAGCTCAGAGAAGTTTTGGCAATGTATTTTTATAGAAAGTATTTGGGCTATTTGGGTGACCATTGAACCCCAGTGTTTGTTAGCAACATTAGCCTCATAGCTCCAGTTCTAAACCTAAAGAAGCGATATTTGAAGTGTAAACATGCCGTGGTTGAATGACAACATCTGGGGTCAGTTGGTATTCCATTTAACTGTTTCTCTGGGCATCGATTCTTTATCAGGAAACAAACTTTTATTATCTCATGAAAAAGATTCTGTCTTTGGAACATGACATTTGTTGATCTTATAATAATGACTTGAGATCTTGAGAAAACAAAATTAACACATTATTACAGGAAAACAGAGTAAATAAAATATATGAATTCATGGCATTTTAGGACTTCCACATTTTCCCAAATCTTGGCTGTAAGTATTATTTCCAGTAGTGGATGTTTGCGTGTTTTGTTTGTTTTTGTAAGATTTATTTATGCTCCTCCTTTTCAACACTCATTATTTTGAGATTCAGAGCCACTGCTGAGTTCAGTAAGTGGATGGACTGATGGATGGGTGGATTGATAGATGAATGAATAGATGGATGGATGGATGGATGCAATGGAAGGTTAGACGAAAAAAGAAATAGATGAAAATGTTTAGAAGCTGGACAACCTGTAAATTGAATTTTGTTTCCTTTTTGTCCTCTGGCTTTATTTGAATGGAGTGTTTCTTCAGTAGATTTTGAGATGCTCATCTGCTCTTTGTGTAGTGTGTTAGCTTTTCTCCAATCAGACGCCAGGAAAATATGTAATTTGTGTTTTTTCTGACTTCAGTGTCCTAATTAAACCTCTACAATGACACACTGGGTTTTGTATTGTGCATAGACGGAGAAGTATTGCTACATTGGTGGTGTTGGGTCTTTTGGTGAGTATGGCCTTCAGTGCAGTAACTCAGAGTAGAGGAAGGGTTAAGGCCTCATTCGCTTCAGCGCTCCTTGTGTTAGTAAAAAGTTCAGGGTTGTGAAGCTCAGATGTGCAAAAACAGCTACTAGCGCCGCTCTGTAGGCGACCCTGCCCGTCTGCAGGGACAGCAGAGGAGGGGAAAGTTCAGCTCCTCACTGCTGGGCTTTAGTTACATTTAGGGATCAGACGCCTTCAAAGAGGGGGGCAATTATTTATTATTATTTAGAGAAAAAAGTAATATTTTGAGAAAAAAGTCATAATATTTAAAGAAAAATGTAATATTTCGAGAAAGAAGTCGCAATATTTTGAGAAAAAAGTTGTAACATTTGGAGAAAAAGTCATAATATTTTGAGAAAAAATATTTTGGGGAAAAAGTAATATTTTGAGAAAAATGTCATATTTCGAGAAAAAGCAATATTTCAAGAAAAAGGTTGTAATGTTTTGAGAAATGAGTCACAATATTTTGAGAAAAAAGTAAAATTTTGAGAAAAAATCATATTTTAAGAAAGAAGGTCAATATTTTGAGAAAAAAAGTAATATTGAGAGAAAAAAGTAATATTTTGAGAAAAATGTCATAATCATCACTGACCAGTAGTCCAGATAGGGTCACGGTAGCAGTTGAGAGATAAGAGAATCCCAGATGACCCTGTTCCCCCTCAACTTCCTCCAGCTTATTCCCGGGGACCCCAAGCCGCTCCCAGGCCAATTTATAATCTTATAAGATATAATCCCTCCAGCAGGTCCTAGGACGACTCTGGGGTCTTGTCCCGGTAGGCTGTGCCTGGAACACCCCCACCAGGAGGCAGATGCCCAAACCACCTCAGCTGGCTCCTCTCAATGCGGAGGAGTAGTGGCTCTACTCCGAGCTCCTCCCGAATGACCGAGCTCCTCACTCTATTGCAGAGCGTGTGGCCCACCACCTGACGAAGAGGCTCATTTCCGCCACTTGTATTCACGATCTCGTTCTTTCGGTCATTACCCACAGCTTATGACCATAGGTGAGGGTCGGGATGTAGACCGACCGGTAAACAGAGAGCTTTGCCTTATGGCTCAGCTCCTATTCACCACTACAGTCCAGTACAGTGACCGCATTACTGCTGCCGCATGTCACAGCCTGCAGCCGATCTCACAATCTCTCTTCCCCAAGACCCCGAGATACTTAAACTCCTTTTCCATACTTAAACTGCCATCCTTTTCCGGGCTAAGACCATGGACTCAGACTTGGAGGTGCTGATCCTCATACCAACTGCTTCACACTCAGCTGCAAACTGCTCCAGCAAGCGTTGGAGGCATCCATGTGATTCAGCCAAAAGAACAGCAACGTCTGCAAATAGCAGAGACGCCACCCTCCGGCCTCCATACATAATGCCCTCCCTTGAAAAAGTCATAATATCTTGAGGAAAAAATTCAAAATATTTCAAGAAAAAAGTGATAATATTATGAGAAAAATTTAATATTTTGAGAAAATAGTCATAATATTTTGAGAAAAAAGTCATATTTTGCGAAAATCTGAGAAACAAGTAATAATTTGAAAAAAAAGTAATATTTCAAGAAAAAAGTTGTAATATTCTGAGAAAAAAGTAATATTTTGAAAAAAGTAAAATTTCAAGAAAAAAGTAATATTTTGAGAAAAGTCATATTTTAAGAAAAAAGTCATAATATTTTGAGAAAAAAGTCGCTTTTAAAAAAAAAGATTAAGAGACCCTTATTAGTCCCACAATGGGGAAATTTCACCTCCACATTTAAGCCATCTGTGAAGTGAAACACCACATACACACTAGGGGGCAGTGAGCACACTTGCCCAGAGCAGTGGACAGCCCAATCCACAGCGCCCACAAAGTCATAATATTTTGAGAAAAAAGTAATATTTCGAGAAAAAAGTCATAATATTTGAAGAAAAGTCATAATATTTTGAGGAAAAAAGTTTTTAAAAATATTTTGAAAAAAGTAATATTTCTAGATTAAAGTTATATTTCAAGAAAAAAATCATATTTTGAGAAAAAAGTAATATTTTGAGAAAAAAGTAATATTTCAAGAAAGAAGTTGTAATATTTTGATTAAAAAAGTAATAATATTTTGAGAGAAAAGTCAATATTTTGAGAAAAATTTAATATTTTGAAACAAGTAAAATTTAAAGAAAAAAGTAATATTTTGAGAAAAGTCATTTTAAGAAAAAAGTCATACTATTTTGATAAAAAAAAGTCATAATATTTTGATTTTAAAAGTAATATTGTGAGAAAAAAATCATATTTTGAGAAAAGTAGTTTTTTTAGAAAAAATTAGAATTACAAAAAACAGTAAAGTGGCGTTAATACCAGGAAAGGTCAATATTGTGGCCAAAGTCTATGTAAAGTGAAGCAGCAGCTCCTGGTGTTAAATGAGGGGCACTGAGTTGGTGGAGCTTCACTTTCATATCGATTCACCCATAAAGGATGCTCAGCCCCCCCCGTCTCTCCTGCTCATCAGCGCCAGCCAGGTATTAGTGTAAGACCCGGCTGAACCGGCTGAGCAGGAAACCGTGTTTATCTAGAATAAAGAGACGGGCGGACTCCAAAATGACCAGCTATCCTACACATGTCTGAGTTTTATATGTAATGTTGATGATGCTGAAATGGCGGTAAGTCTAAAAAAAGAAGTTTTTTGGAGACTATTTGTCCTGGCAGTCTGGTTCCTATCACCACCACTGTGAACAGTTCTGACTTTCTCTTAATCAGAGCATCGCACACCAAACCACTCTGAATCACTTAATTTATATCTTAACAAATTACTTGAATATACTTTTTAAAAAGGTTCCTTACAGAAAGTTATGTGATAAAAGTGCCTGAGTCTTTGTTTTAAGAACGCGTTTGAGAGAAGATTTTAACCTAAAGAATATGGGATCATGGTGGAAAGTTATATGTGGGTTGTTGTGAGGCAAAATAGTCCCCAATGAACCCCAATGATTTTTCAGATTTACTGCTATTTTTCTCAACATGGAATATAAAAGCTCAGAAGGCACATGCAAGATCTACATTTGAGGAAATGTTTCCTGCTGGAGATGTGAGAAAAGCAACTACAGCTGAGCTGAAGCTCAAAGCAGAGCACAGTAAGTCTGTATTTTTGTTTATATTGTATTTTTGTCCTTTTATCCAACATTTGGGTTGCCATACCCTGGCATAGGACAACCAGAATCTGCCCTATTTTTTACTTAAAGGAACTCTGTTTTTTTTTAATCTCTGCATAATTAAATGGTTAGGAAACATTATATTGTTACGAATGTGCTTCCTGACTTCTGAGACATTGTTTTATGAACGTTTGAGGGTAAAAGCCTTTCATGTCGGGGGGATACATGTGAGGCAAAATAGTCCTCAAAGAAAACTTTTTTTTCCAGATTTACCACAATTTTACCATTATAAAAAACACATATAAAACATAAAAGAACACATGTAGGTTAACTTGCTTTGAAATAGCAGAACTTGTGACAAATCTAAGTTGGTAAATTTCTCTCCAGGGAATCGTTTCACATCAAACCATTCTATATGACTGTTTATACATCAGTGACTTTACTCTAGGTTACTCTACCCAACATCTGTACATTAGTCGAAATCCTGAGAAATGAAGTAAAACTAGATGTCCAGACTGAACCGCTTGGCCTGCCTGCAAGGCCACACTGATGTTCTCTTTCTTGTAATGGTGTTGAACAGTGTGGGAGGCTGTTTTTGAGCTCTGAGGAATACTGGGTTTGTCATTGAGGTGTGAGAGCCTCGGGCGATGTGTGTGTCACTACAGCAGTGACCGCATGCCCACACGTCCTCCAGGCTGAGAAACACAGCGCAGCAGTACAGCTGCTTTGGGACTACAACACACTCCACCTGCAGTTAATGACCTCGTTCTGCACGTTCTCTTTTTCTTCTGCCTTCTATACTTATCAAAGGCATCATTGGGTGAAAAATCCACCTCCCCTAGCTCAAATTATACAATAGTCAGTTCCGGCCATGCAAGCTGAGAGTCATTATAACTGCAGTTATTTCACCACAACATCACAAACACTGTATCATGCCACTGAGATGCTGTTGCTAAGCAACGGCTCTGACAGCTGTAGGAGACGCTCGAGTCATCTGAACGTTTTCACTTCTTACTTTGCCACAAACAGAAAACGGACGCTGTTAAGACCACATCTGACCGACAGCCGATTTGGTCCGACTCTGAAGACGAGACGACACTAAATTCCCAAACTGTCGTCTCCACTGAGCAGCTTTTCAGGTGGCAGCTGTGACAGAAGAACAGCTGAACAACCTGGAATCAGCCAGAAATTAACCCAATACCATTCGCCAGACGTGTCTGATCTTCAGAGTCTGACTTGTCTCAGCCGAGTCTCAGTAATATCTCCACAAGATCAGTGTGAGATCTCTTATACAGCTCTGTTCTAGATCACAGAACCCTCTCAGCAGTCATTCAGTGCAGATGGAGAACTCACGCTTTTCTCCTTCATCACCAGAACGTCTCACAGAGACGCTGTTGTTTATCTCCTCTTTTCTCCTGAGGAGGTTCAGGAGGAACAGCTCAGAAATCAACAGTCATCAATATAATATTGAGATCTGCTTTAGACCCCTCAGACAGTCTCAGTCTTTTTAATTATGGGTATATTCATCTATTCATATATGAAATTTTTAAGGAAACAGCTGTTTTCTCATGCATGACCACAGCTAACATGAGGACATTAAGGTCCAAACCTCAATAGTTTCATAATAGTTTTATAAGATTCACTGGTGAGACTATGCAATAAGCAGTGGTTGGAAAACCAGTGCATAGTGGAGCGGTCAGCAACGTGCAGCCCTTTTACTGCCGTATTGTGGCTCCTGAATTAGGTTAGTACGTAATAAATTAATAATAATAATAATAATAATAATAATGAGT